>NC_135985.1:24706883-24770792 GCF_053455715.1 Rhinoraja longicauda
TATAAATATTATAACACAAGATCTGAGTTTTAGTAGTATACTAGAACAAGTGCGCCCGTTCAAAGCGGGCCCGTCCCCACACCTCCCATTTTCTCCTCCCCCAGCCCCACTCTTACTCTCCCCACACCCTCCCCTTGGGCGGTGAGGTAGTGGTGGAGGGAGGGAGGTGTTGAGGATGGACCCGGGGGGGGGGGGGATAGCGGGGAGATGTTCTCCCGGGTGTGGGAGAGAGGAGAGAAGCAGGGGGGCAGGGGGGGAGAGGAGAGGTGAGCCGGTGATCGCGGGCTGGCGCCGCTAACGGCGTCCATTTTTTTGTTGCGAGTGAGGAGATTCCGCGCATGCGTGCTGAGCACAGAGTGAGGAGATTCCGCGCATGCGTACTGAGCACTGCCTCACCGCAGCGCCCTCTATCGAAACCTCAATAAGGGGGGGGGCATTGCATTAAAACCTGTGTAACATAAAAAATATGCGACAGAATTAAATAAAAAAATCATTTTCCAGCATTGGCCCGCGTGGTGATTAAAATCGTGGCGCTACGGTTCACCGTTTTGCCGTATTCAGCCGACATCAGTGGAATATATATACAACGCTACAAGATCTGAATTTTAGTAGTATATAGATAGATAGGCTAGCAAAGAGGGCCCGTTGGGCCCGTCCCCACACCCCCCATTCTCTCCTCCCCCAGCCCCACTCTTACTCTCCCCACACCCTCCCTTGTGCCCGTCCTCAGGGTTTCCATTGTAACCGGGAGTGGGGGAGGGAGTGAAGGGGAGAGGGAGGGAGAGGGAGGGAGGGAGGTGTGGGGGAGGGAGGTGTGAGGTGTGGAGGGGGGAGGGAGCGAGGGGGAGGAAGGGGGGGAGGGAGGTGTGGAGGAGGGAGGGGGTGAGGGAGGGGGGGGAGGTTGAGGAGAGATGGGGGGAGGTGTGGAGGGGGGAGGGAGGGGGGAGAGAGGGGGGGGAGGGTGGGATGGGGAGAGGGGAGGGAGGGGGACCTCCCCTTTTCCCAGTTCCCCTATTTCCCCCACCACCAAGCCCCCTCCGGACGACCCCTGTTGTCCCCCTCCCAATTCCCCATTCTCAGACCCTGCCACCATTCTCTCTCCCCCAGACACACTCTTACTCTCACCCCTTTCCCCAGCACGCCCCTTTCCCCTACTCTCTCTTTCCCCCAGCACCAACAGGTCCCGGGGGGGGGGGGGGGGGGGCGGGGAACGCATCAGTGAAAGTTCCGGGGGGGGTGCGCATTAGTGAAAGGTCCGTGGGGGGCGGGGGAGCGCATCAGTGAAAGGTCCGGGGGGGGGATAGCGGGGAGATGGTCTCCCGGGTGTGGGAGAGAGGAGAGAAGCAAGGGGAGAGAGGAGAGGTGAGCCCATACGCACAGACGCACAGCAGCTCCACGCTGAAAGCCTTCAATAAATCAGCAGGAGGGTGGTTGCGCGAGTTTTTTGACGTCACACGCTGAAGGCAATTGAAAAAACGGCCGGATTTAAAAAAAAACTAAAACCTCTGTAACTTAAAAAATACGCGACCGAATCAAATAAAAAAATCATTTTCCAGCAGCGTTCAGCGTGGTGATTAAGGCGGTGCAAAAATTGTGGCGCTACGGTTGACCGTTTTGCCGTAATCAGCCGAATCAGTGAAATATATATACAAGCGCCCCCCTAAAAACCTTCAATAAACCAGGGGGGGCAGCGCTTTAAAACCTCTGTAACTTAAAACATATGCGACCGAATTAAATAAAAATATTATTTTCCAGCAGCTGTCCGCGGGGTGATTAAGGTGGTGCAAAAATCGTGGCGCTACGGTTTACCGTTTTGCCGTAATCAGCGAAATCACAGATACATACATAACATATATTCACAAGATCTGAGTTTTAGTAATATACTAGCACAAGTGTGCCCGTTGGGCCCGTCCTCGTAGGGTTTCCATTGTAACTGGGAGGGGAGTGGAGGGGAGGGGAGTGGGGGGGAGGGAAGGGGGAGGGAGGGAGGAGGGAGGTGTGGAGGGGGGAGGGGAGGGGGAGGGAGGGGGGGAGGGAGGGGGGAGGGAGGGAGGTGTTGAGGATGGACCCGGGGGGGGGGGGGATAGCGGGGAGATGTTCTCCCGGGTGTGGGAGAGAGGAGAGAAGCAGGGGGGGAGAGGAGAGGTGAGCCGGTGATCGCGGGCTGGCGCCGCTAACGGCGTCCATTTTTTTGTTGCGAGTGAGGAGATTCCGCGCATGCGTGCTGAGCACAGAGTGAGGAGATTCCGCGCATGCGTACTGAGCACTGCCTCACCGCAGCGCCCTCTATCGAAACCTCAATAAGGGGGGGGGGCATTGCATTAAAACCTGTGTAACATAAAAAATATGCGACAGAATTAAATAAAAAAATCATTTTCCAGCATTGGCCCGCGTGGTGATTAAGGCGGTACAAAAATCGTGGCGCTACGGTTCACCGTTTTGCCGTATTCAGCCGACATCAGTGGAATATATATACAACGCTACAAGATCTGAATTTTAGTAGTATATAGATAGATAGACTAGCAAAGAGGGCCCGTTGGGCCCGTCCCCACACCCCCCATTCTCTCCTCCCCCAGCCCCACTCTTACTCTCCCCACACCCTCCCCTTGTGCCCGTCCTCAGGGTTTCCATTGTAACCGGGAGTGGGGGAGGGAGTGAAGGGGAGAGGGAGGGAGAGGGAGGGAGGGAGGTGTGGGGGAGGGAGGTGTGAGGTGTGGAGGGGGGAGGGAGCGAGGGGGAGGAAGGGGGGGAGGGAGGTGTGGAGGAGGGAGGGGGTGAGGGAGGGGGGGGAGGTTGAGGAGAGATGGGGGGAGGTGTGGAGGGGGGAGGGAGGGGGGAGAGAGGGGGGGAGGGTGGGATGGGGAGAGGGGAGGGAGGGGGACCTCCCCTTTTCCCAGTTCCCCTATTTCCCCCACCACCAAGCCCCCTCCGGACGACCCCTGTTGTCCCCCTCCCAATTCCCCATTCTCAGACCCTGCCACCATTCTCTCTCCCCCAGACACACTCTTACTCTCACCCCTTTCCCCAGCACGCCCCTTTCCCCTACTCTCTCTTTCCCCCAGCACCAACAGGTCCCGGGGGGGGGGGGGGGGCGGGGAACGCATCAGTGAAAGTTCCGGGGGGGGTGCGCATTAGGGGGAGGGAGGGAGGGGGGAGGTGTGGAGGGAGGAGGGGAGGGGGAGGAGGGGGGGAGGGGAGGGTGGAGTGGAGGGGGAAGGGGGGGAGGGAGGGGGGAGGGAGGGGAACCTCCCCTTTTCCCAGTACCCCTCTTTCCCCGTTGGGCCCGTCCCCGTAGGGTTTCCATTGTAACCGGCAGGGGTGGAGGAAGGGTGGAAGGAGGGGGAGAGGGATGGAAGGGTGGAGGGAGGGGGTTGGGAGTGGGGGAAGGAGGGATGGAGGGAAGGAGGGAGGGGGGGAGTTAGGGGGGAGGGTTGAGGGAGGTGGAGAGGGATGGGGGAGGGAGGGGGAGGAGGGGGAGAGGGAGTGGGGATGGAGATGGGAAGGAGGGGGAGGAAGGGGTTGGAGGGAGGGGGAGGGGAGGGGAGGGGAGAAGGGGGGGGAGGGGGAGGGAGGGGGAGGGAGGGGGTAGGGTGGGAGAGGGGAGGGGGGAGGGAGGGGAAATATCAAAACCTATTTCTACTCCCTAGAGGGAGGAAGGGGAGGGAGAGGGGAGGGTGGGGGGAGGGAGGGGGGAGGGAGGGGGGAGGGAGGGGGACCTCCCCTTTTCCCAGTACCCCTCTTTCCCCGTTGGGCCCGTCCTCGTAGGGTTTCCATTGTAACCGGGAGGAGGGGAGCGAGGGAGGAGGGAGGTGTGGAGGGAGGAGGGGAGGGGGAGGGGAGGGGGTAGGGGGAAGGGGGGGAGGGGGGAGGGAGAGGGGAGGGAGGGGGTAGGGGGGGAGGGAGTGGTGAGGGAGGGGGGAGGGGAGGGGGGAAGGGGGAGGGAGGGGGACCTCCCCTTTTCCCAGTACCCCTCTTTCCCCGTTGGGCCCGTCCTCGTAGGGTTTCCATTGTAACCGGGAGGGGAGTGGGGGGGAGTGAAGGGAGGAGGGAGGTGTGGAGGGGGAGGGGAGGGGGAGGGAGGGGGGGAGGGGAGGGGGGAGGGTGGGAGGGGGGAGGGAGATGGGAGGGGGGAGGGGGAGGGATGGGGGAAGGGGGAGGGAGGGGGACCACCCGTTTTCCCAGTACCCCTCTTTCCCCGTTGGGCCCGTCCTCGTAGGGTTTCCATTGTAACCGGGAGGCGGGGAGGGAGGGGGGAGGGAGGGAGGAGGGAGGTGTGGAGGGAGGAGGGGAGGGAAGGGGGGGAGGGGAGGGGGGAAGGGGGGTGTAGGGGGGAGGTGGAGGGATGGGGAGGGAGGGGGAAGGGGGGAGGGAGGGGGACCTCCCCTTTTCCCAGTACCCATCTTTCCCCGTTGGGCCCGTCCTCGTAGGGTTTCCATTGTAACCGGGAAGCGGGGAGGGAGGGGGGAGGGAGGGAGGAGGAGAGGGGGATGGAGGGGGAAGGGGAGGGGGAAGGGGTGGGAGGGGAGGGGGAAGGGGGGAAGGGGGGAGGTGGAGGGAGGGGGGAAGGGGGGAGGGAGGGGGAACTCCCCTTTTCCCAGTACCCCTCTTTCCCCGTTGGGCCCGTGCCCGAGGGGTGAGGGAGGTGGGGAGGGATGGGGAGGGAGTTGGGGAGGAGGGGGGGAGGGAGTGGGGATGGAGGTGGGAAGGAGTGGGGAGGAAGGGGTTGAGGGGGGAAGGGGGACCTCCCCTTTCTTTTTTCGCAACACTTGCCCCGGTGGCCCAGGAGCATAGGGGCCCCATGCTGATCTGTGTATGTTAAGTGACCTGCAATAAAAAACATAACTTTAAAAAACAATTAGTTGCTTTTCGCAACAATGTAGCAACCATCTCACACAAGTTTTAATAGGATAGATAGATAGATAGATAGATAGATAGATAGATAGATAGATAGATAGATAGATAGATAGATAGATAGATAGATAGATAGATAGAGAGAGAGAGAGAGAGAGAGAGAGAGAGAGAGAGAGAGACAGACAGACAGACAGACAGACAGACAGACAGACAGACAGACAGACAGACAGACAGACAGACAGATAGATAGATAGATAGATAGATAGATAGATAGATAGATAGATAGATAGATAGATAGATAGATAGATAGATAGATAGATAGATAGATAGATAGATAGATAGATAGATAGATAGATAGATAGATAGATAGATAGATAGATAATTAGCACAAGGTTGCCCGTTGGGCCCGTCCTCGTAGGGTTTCCATTGCGACCTGGGGAAATTGCTTTTTTCTTTAAAATAAATCATCTGTTAAAAAAAATAAAAATCAATCTCAGTGGGGGGAGGTGGGGGAGAATAGGAGGTGGGGGGGGCGGAGAGGAAGGGGGGGCTCACCCCCTCCACTCGCCCCACCCCCATTTTCACTGTCCCCCTCCACTCCCACCCCCACTCTGCCGTCTTCCCCACCCCCACTGTCACCCTTCCCCCCACCACCGACCCCCCTTGCCCCACACCCCTCTCTCCTCCACCTTTCACTCACTGTCCCCTCCTCCCCACTCTTCCCAGAATCACACTGCCCCCTCCCCCCACCCCCACTCTCATCCGCCCACCACCACCCCCCTTCTCACACCCCTCCCACCCCCACCCTTCCCTCCACCCACTCGCCCCCAAGTCCACTCCCATCCGTGGAGACGTTGGCATTCCCACACCCCTCCATTCTCTCCCCCAGCCCCACTCTTACTCTCCCCACAACCCCCTTTCCCCAGGACCTCACAGCCCCATGGCAGAGTAGACACATAATAGCAACTGCTTGTCCATTGTGACGTCACACGCTGAATACCGCGGGGGGGGGGGGGGGGGGGGGGGGAGGGAAGGGGAGTCAGCTCGAGCTCATCTCACAGGGGCGTTGTGACGTTACACGCTGAAGACCAATAAATCAGTTAAAAATAAAATGTCTAAACTTTAAAACCTCTGTAATTTCAAATATATACGACCAAATTAAATGAAAATATCAAGGCCGGTCGTCCGGGAGATTGGCGATTAAGGCGGTGCAAAAACCGTGGCGCTACGGTTCACCGTTTTGCCGAAATCACTGATCCAAATATACATACATTTATTCATTTATATATACATATATATATATATTCATAAGATCTGAGTTTTAGTAGTATACTAGCAAAGAGCCCGTTGGGCCCGTTCCCACACCCCCCATTCTCTCCTCCCCCAGCCCAACTCTTACTCTCCCCACACCCCCCCTTTCCCCACGACCTCCCCTTTTCCCAGTAAGGTCCGGGGGGGGGGGGGGGGGCGGGGAGCGCATCAGTGAATGGTCCGGGGGGGGGGGGGCGATAGCGGGGAGAGGGTCTCCCGGGTGTGGGAGAGAGGAGAGAAGCAAGGGGAGAGAGGAGAGGGGAGCCGGTGATCACGGGCGGGCGGCTCCGCTAACGGCGTCCATTTTTTTGGTGCGAGTGAGGAGATGCCGCGAATGCGTGCTGAGCACAGCCGCACAACAGCGCCACCCTGAAAACCTTCAATAAATCAGGGGGGCAGCGCTTTTAAACCTCTGTAACTTAAAGAATGTGCGACCAAATCAAATGAAAATATCACGGCCGGTCGTCCGGGAGATTGGCGATTAAGGTGGTGCAAAAACCGTCGCGCTACGCTTCACCGTTTTGCCGAAATCACTGTTATATATATATATATATATATATATATATATATATATATATATATATATATTCATACATACATATATTCATATATATATTCACAAGATCTGAGTTTTAATAGTATACTCGCACAAGTGTGCCCGTTGGGCCCGTCCTCGTAGGGTTTCCTTTGTAACCGGGAGGGGAGTGGGGGGAGGGAAGGGGGAGGGAGGGAGGAGGGAGGTGTGGAGGGGGGAGGGTGAGGGAGGGGGGGAGGGGAGGGGAGATGGGGGGGAGGGGGGAGGGAGAGGGGAGGGAGAGGGGTAGGGGGGAGGGGGAGGAAGGGGGGAGGGGAGGGGGATGGGAAGGGGGAAGGGGGGAGGGAGGGGGGTAGGGGGGGAGGGTGAGGGAGGGAGGGGGAAGGGGGGAGGGAGGGGGACCTCCCCTTTTCACAGTACCCCTCTTTCCCCGTTGGGCCCGTCCTCGTAGGGTTTCCATTGTAACCGGGAGGAGGGGAGGGAGGGAGGGGGGCGGGAGGGAGGAGGGAGGTGTGGAGGGAGGAGGGGATGGGGAGGGGGGGAGGGGGGAAAGGGGGGAAGGGGGAGGGAGAGGGGAGTGAGGGGGAGGGGGAGGGAGGGGGTAGGGGAGGGGGGGAAGGGGGAGGGAGGGGGACCTCCCCTTTTCCCAGTACCCCTCTTTCCCCGTTGGGCCCGTCCTCGTAGGGTGGAAGGAGGGGGGAGGGAGTGGGGGATGGAGAGAAGGGGGAGATAGGGAGGAGGGGAGGGGAGATAGGGGGGGAGTGGAGGTGGGAATGGGGGGAGGGGGGAGGGAGAGGGGATGGGGGAGGGGGAGGGAGGGGGAGGGAGGGGGGAGGGGAGGAGGGAAGGGGGGAGGGAGGGGGAAGGGGGGAGGGAGGGGGAAGGGGGGACCTCCCCTTTCCCCAGTACCTCTCTTTCCCCGTTGGGCCCGTCCTCGTAGGGTTTCCATTGTAACCGGGAGGAGGGGAGGGAGGGAAGTGGGAGGGAGGGAGGAGGGAGGTGTGGAGGGAGGAGGGGATGGGGAGGGAACGGGGGGGAGGGGCGAAAGGGGGGAGGGGGAGGGAGAGGGGAGGGAGGGGGGTAGGGGGTGAGGGGGGGGGGGGGAAGGGGGGAGGGGGGAGGGAGAGGGGAGGGAGGGGGGTAGAGGGGGAGGGGGGAGGGGAGGGGGAAGGGGGAGGGAGGGGGACCTCCCCTTTTCCCAGTACCCCTCTTTCCCCGTTGGGCCCGTCCTCGTGGGGTGGAGGGAGGGGGGAGGGAGTGGGGGAGGGAGGGGGGGAGAGGAGGGGAGGGGGGAAGGGGTGAGGGAGGGGGACCTCCCCTTTTCCCATTACCCCTCTTTCCCCATTTGGCCCGTCCTCGTAGGGTTTCCATTGTAAACGGGAGGAGGGGAGGGAGGGAAGGGGGAGGGAGGTGTCGAGGGAGGAGGGGAGGGGGAGGGAAGGGGGAGGGGAGGGGGGAAGGGGGGAGGGGGGAGGGAGAGGGGAGGGAGGGGGGATGGGGGGAGGGGGAGGGAGGGAGGGGGAGGGGAGGGGGAAAGGGGGGAGGGAGGGGGAAGGGGGGGCCTCCCCTTTTCCCAGTACCCTTCTTTCCCCGTTGGGTTTCCATTGTAACCGGGAGGGGAGTGGGGGGGAGGGAAGGGGGAGGGAGGAGGGGGGAGGGGAGGGGGAGGGAGGGGGAGGGGGGGGTGGGAGGGGGAGGAGGGGGAGGGGGAGGGAGGGGGAACTCCCCTTTTCCCAGTACCCCTCTTTCCCCGTTGGGCCCGTCCTCGTAGTGTTTCCATTGTAACCGGGAGGAGGGGAGGGAGGGAAGGGGGAGGGAGGGAGGAGGGAGGTGTGGAGGGGGGAGGGGAGGGAGAGGGAGGGGGAGGGGAGGGGAGGTGGGAAGGGGGAAGGAGAGGGGAGGGAGGGGGTAGGGGGGAGAGGGGAGGGGGAGGGAGGGGAAATATCAAAACCTATTTCTACTCCCTAGCGTTTGAGGCTCATTGAGGAGGCGCTGTGAACTGTCTGCGTGCTACTGTATGTTTCATTTTTTTCCTTAGTACCTAATCAGATGTACAGCACTTTGGTCGATGTGGGTTGTTTTTAAATGTGCTATACAAATAAAATTGACTTGACTTGACTTGACCAAGTGCTTCTCACAGCGATCTGTATTCGCAACAATGTAGCACCCATCTCACAGGGGCATTGTGACATCATAAGCTGAAGACCTTCAATAAATCCGCACCACAGCGCCCCCTATAAATCATGGGGGGGGGGGGGGCAGCGCTTTAAAACCTCTGTAACTTAAAAAACATGCGACTGAATTAAATAAAAAAACAAATTTCCAGCAGATAACCGCGTGGTGATTAAGGCGGTGCAAAAATCATGGCGCTACGGTTCACCGTTTTGACGAAATCGGAGAAAGCGCTGTTACGCGCATACATATATATATAACACAAGATCTGAGTTTTAGTTGTTTCCTAGCACAAGTGTGCCCGTTGGGCCCGTCCTCGTAGGGTTTCCATTGTAACCAGGAGGGGAGTGGGGGGGTGTGAAGGGGGAGGGAGGGAGGAGGGAGGTGTGGAGGGGAGAGGGGAGGGGGAGGGAGGGGGGAGGGGAGGGTGGAGGGGAGGGGGGAAGGGGGAAGGGGAGGGAGAGGGGAGGGAGGGGGGTAGGGGGGAGGGGGAGGGAGGGGGGAGGGGAGGGGGGAAGGGGAGGGAGGGGGGAGGTGGAGGGAAGGTGAGGGGGAGGGAGGGGGGAGGGGATGGGGAAGGGGGGAGGGAGGGGGACCTCCCCTTTTCCCAGTACCCGTCTTTCCCCGTTGGGCCCGTCCTCGTAGGGTTTCCATTGTAAGCGGTAGGAGGGGAGTGAGGGAAGAGGGAGGGAGGGAGGTGTGGAGGGAGGAGGGGAGGGGGAGGGGGAGGGGAGGGGGGAGGGGGAAGGGGGGAGGGGGGAAGGGGGGGAGGGGGAGGGAGAGGTGAGGGAGGGGGGTAGGGGTTGAAGGGAGGAGGGAGGGAGGGGGGAGTGGAGGGGGGAAGGTGAGGGAGGGGGACCTCCCCTTTTCCCAGAACCCCTCTTTCCCCGTTGGGCCCGTCCTCGTAGGGTTTCCATTGTAACCGGGAGGGGAGTGGGGGGGAGGGAAGAGGGAGGTGTGGAGGGGGGAGGGGAGGGGGAGGGAGGGGGGGAGGGGGAGGGGGGGAGGGGGGAGGGGGGAGGGAGAGGGGAGGGAGGGGGCAGGGGGAGGGGGAGGGAGGGGGAAGGGGGGAGGGAGGGTGACCAGAAATGCACACAATAATCTAAATATGAACAAGGGAAAGTTTTATACAAAACGAATTGAACCTTTCTGTGCTCAATGCCCCCACAGATGTGGGAAAGTTTGCCTTATGCCTTCCTCATTACCCATTCCAATTGTGTTGTTACATTCAGGAGGCAATGGATTTGCAATCCAAGATCTCTCTATATCACCGTGTTCATGCCATTTACAGTTTGGTTTTGTTTAGTTTTGAGATACTACGCGGAAGCAGGTCTGTCTGACTACCAAGTACACGCCGACCAGTGATTACCGCACAATAACCCTAGCCCACACAAACTGTGGACAATTTACTATTTTACCAAAGCCAATTTGCCTACGAACCTGTACATCTTTGGAGTGTGGGAGGAAACCAGAGTTCCCGGGGAAATCCCACTCAGGTCACTGAAAGAATCTACAAACTCCGTACAGACAGCACCCACAGACAGGATTGAACCGAGCGCTGTAAGGCAGCAGCTCTACCACTGTACCACTATGCTGTACTGTATATGGGTTATGTAAGGGTTCCTGTGAATTGAACACAAACTGGATTTCCTGTAAATCAGATGCAATCAATTTCCCCCCAAATAGCAATGTGCAATCTTTATCCCAGACTTATGGAACTTTAGTTTAATTGATGTTTAAAAATTCAGCAAAGAAACAGGCCCTTCGTCCCACCTAGACCACGCTGACCATTGATCACCCATTCACACTAGTTCTATGTTATCCCACTTTCTCATCCACTCCCAACACATTGGGGGCAACTTACAGAGGACAATTTAACCGACAAACCCACACATCGTTGGGATGTGCGAGGAAACCGGAGCACCCGGACGAAACTGACGTGGTCACAGGGCGGATGTGCAAACTCCACACAGGTGGCACCCGAGGTCAGGTTCCAACCTGGGTTTCCGACGCTCTAATGCCAAGCTACTTTTGAATGTAAAACCCATAAAGTCTTCGGATTGTTAGAAAATCCATCTGGTTCATCAATATTTTTATAAAAGAAATGTAAAGAAATGGCTTCATCAGTTTGTATTCCAGGAAGTCCAGCGTAACAGAGTCAGGAGGTTAAACTTTGTGTTGACTCTCACGCAACGAGCCAACTGCATGATCAGCAATGATCACATTGAATGGCGGTGCTGGCTCGAAGGGCAGAATGGCCTGCCCCTGCACCCATTGTCCATTGCCTATTGAATATGCTCTTGCCAACAAAAACATATTGCCAACAAAATATATTATGCGGCACGGATTGAAAAATAAATTCATCAAAGCGAACATTACACAACCAAAGCGCTTCTTAGACTTTGTCCCCATAAACTGAAAATTGTTGATCACTTTCCCTTGATTGAAATCTCAGCGATCTTGAAAGGATACTTCCATCGCGATTGTATTTACCAAATGGACTTTCATACTTCGGTTATTTTAAGATACCGCTTGGGGGCGGGTACGTTGGTCTTATATTTGTCCGTAAGTATTTTCCTGTGTTACTCGCGGGCAAGTGGGCAAGGTGTGAGGGTTGCGGCGTTTTGTTTTCTTGTGGAGACTGGAAGCGGTCGCAGAGTCCCAGGCTTCAGTGAAGGAGATTGTTTCACTGGGTATTCAGCAGCGGGTGAAGGCGCTGAAGCCGCGGGTTCAAGTCCCAACGCAGTCACATCTCTCTGACATTCAGATCACATCGAATTCACTCCAAGGTATGTAAGTTGCAAACGCTTCCAAATTCTCCACTATCTTTGCATTGCATGCTTTCTAGTTACAGTTTGGGCAACGGATCGCAACATATATATTTTTTAAATCTTTCACAAACTTGCCGGGAGCTTATTTGTTTCATGCAAAGTTTGTTCTCGTGTTTTCTCTCGTATCTCGGTTCTAATTGAAAACCTTCTCAATGTGGAGAAGGCGTTGGGCCAGGGGACGCCTGGTTCAAGGACTATTTGACACACCAGGCATAGCTGGAACCCATGAGAGTGCCAATGGACATTGAGCTTGAGAGTGACCACCGAGGCCGCGCCGACCAGTGATCACGCCGTACACGAGCGCTCTCCTACACTCTGGACAATTCACATTTTACAGAAGACAATTAACCTACAAACTTGCACGTCTTTCGAGTGTGGGACGAATCCGAAGCAGGCGGAGAAAACCTACCCAGGTCACAGGGAGAACGTAGTCTCGTAGTCAGGATTGAACCCGGGTCTCTGTCGCTGTTAGGCGGCAACTCCACCGCCATTGGTTTTCATACTCGATATTATCACAACACATATATTTTGTATTCTCCAGACACACAAATCTCCTCTCCACAGATTTCCATCAATAGTCAATATTCCAAATCCAATATTCCACTCATGTCCCATTTGACTATTTTTTTCTTTTAGTTGCTTTAAACTGAAGCCCATGTTTTGTCTGA
This sequence comes from Rhinoraja longicauda, assembly GCF_053455715.1. NCBI lineage: Eukaryota > Metazoa > Chordata > Chondrichthyes > Rajiformes > Arhynchobatidae > Rhinoraja > Rhinoraja longicauda. Next base: position 24,719,252 of record NC_135985.1, read on the forward strand.
AGAAGTGTCTCGATCTGTTCCTTCAGACCAGAGATGTTGCCCGGCCCGCTGAGTTACTCCAGCTTTTTGTGTCTATCCCATGTTTTGTTGCGGGCTTCACATCCACATTTGCGTTTGTTGCAGTGCTCCCCTCATCCCAGATGAAGAATGAGAGCTGTTTTAACAATCCCGAGGGTAACGCTGTTTTAAACTCCCTCCGAGACAGCTCACAAGCTCTTCAACACTTCAATAACTTTCAATTTCTGGGGCCCCCGTGCCTCAGAATGGATGTTTAATGTATCCCACCGTTACCCACTTGAAAGGGCTCAGGGCCCTTGTGGTCTTCCTTCAATAGAAACTAAATTGGTTCCCCTCTACACTCTCCTCCACCTTCCGAAAACTTTCCTCACCCTCAACAACTTTCTTCAATTCGAATGTTTGGCACGGCGGCACAGTGGCAGAGTTGCTGCCTTACAGCTCCAGAGACCCGGGTTTGATCCTGTGAATTGTCTAGTGTGTAGGAGAGCTCTCGGTGGACTGATGGGCCTGTTTCTACGCTGTCTCTCTAAAGTCTAAAGTCCATTGGCACTCGCATGGGCTCCAGCTATGCCTGTTATTTTTGTTGGTTATTTTTGTTGGTTATGTCAAACAAACAACCTTGAACCAATCGTACACTGGCACCATCCCCCAGCTCTTTCTCCACATTGACCACAGCATCGGAGCTACCTCCGGCACCCATGCTCAACTCTTCCATCTCATCAAGCTCACAACGAGGGGACAGATTATCCACTGACATGTACTACAACCTGGTAACGGGCGGCGCGGACACGATGGGCCGAAGGGCTTCTTTCTGTGCTGTAGGACACTATGACTCTATAACCTACTAACCCCCACAATTATCTGGACTACTCCCTTGAGATAAAGCACGGAAATAGGCCCTTCGGCCCACTGAGTTCACTCTGAACTGTTTTTCTGTTTTGATGTTAGATAGAGCTCTAGGGGCTAGTGGAATCAAGGGATATGGGGAGAAGGCAGGCACGGGTTATTGATTGTTGACGATCAGCCATGATCACAATGAACGGCGGTGCTGGCTCGAAGGGCCGAATGGCCTTCTCCTGCACCTATTTTCTATGTTTCTATGATCAGTGATCACTTGTCCACGCTAGTTCTGTATTATCACAATTTCCCATCCATTCTCCACACACTAGCGGCCAGGTACAGAGAGCAATTAACCTACCAATCCGCATGGCTTTGGGATGTGGGAGGAAACCGGGGGCTGACTAACTCAGCAGGTCAGGCAGCATCCCTGTTGAATGGGAACAGTTAATGTTTCGGGAGACAAGGGGTTATGGTGCGACGGCAGGAGAATGGGGTTGAGAGGGAAACATAGATCAGCCGTGATTGAATGGCGGAGTAGACTTGATGGGCCGAATGGCTTAATTCAGCCACGAGAATCTATCCCTGAAGTGATGAGGTACCTCTCTGACGCACTCCAGCACATTTTGTCTTTACGCTCTTTTTGCCAATGTTTGTCACTTACCAACACTTCTGGTCAATTCTACCACAGGATCAGTGTGATCATCGTTCCCCAACATGGATGGTCTTGGATGGAAAAGCAGATCAAAGGTCACATTTGTGCTTGTTATCATGTTTGCCCTGTCTTGTCCAATTACCAAGGCAGCTAGAATATTGGTAGTGCCTGTTGATGGAAGTCACTGGATCAATATGGAAATTCTAATGGAAGAGCTGAACCTTCGTGGCCACAGCATCACCGTGCTTTGTTACTCCGCAAACTGGTACATCAAAGAGAGACCCGATCTGTATCAAACCGTCACAGTTCAAGCACAAGGAAACACTAATGAAATTTCAAGAAAAGAAGTGATGGAAAATTTTGTGCTAATGTCACTGGACAGGTTACAGAATATCCACACACTCTGGGGCAACATTATGTTCCAAAATCTAATGGTCACGTTCATGTACAATTTTCATAGACTTTATCAAAATTTCAACATGGCGATTTTTGAAAACAAAACATTGCTGAAACAATTTGAAGATGCAAACTTTGACCTAATACTCACAGATCCTATATTTGGTACTGGGCCAATGCTTGCGTATTATTTAAAGGTGCCGCTGGTGTACAACATTCGATGGGGGATCAGTGGGGAAGCCCATTTTCTCACTGCCCCGTCACCACCTTCCTACATCCCACTCCAGGGGTCACTTTTCACAGACAAAATGGATTTTCTCCAAAGAACAGAAAATGTAATTTACAGTGTCATTCAACACTTTATTTCAGAGTTTTTGATCTACCCACTTTATAACGAGGTCTGCCGTCGGTATCTGGGACCGGACACGGACATCAAATCGATTCTCCTCAGAGCTGATGTGTGGCTGATGAGGGTGGATTTTGTGTTTGAATTCCCAAGACCCACCATGCCAAACATCGTGTACATCGGAGGTTTCCAGTGTAAACCAGCACGGCCTCTGGCGGCAGAGTTTGAGGAGTTTGTCCAAAGCTCAGGGAAGCACGGACTTGTTGTCATGTCATTGGGCTCCATTGTCGACTCTTTGCCAATGGAGATTACAATGAAGATAGCAGAAGCTTTATCTCAAATCCCCCAGAAGGTTATCTGGAGATAAGATGGTGAGACCCCTCCCAACATAGGGAATAATACACTGCTGGCAAAATGGATCCCTCAGAACGACCTGCTGGGTCACCCCAACACACGAGCCTTTGTTTCACACGGAGGCACCAATGGCATTTACGAAGCCATCTACCATGGGGTGCCAGTGGTCGGCATGCCTCTGCTTTTTGACCAGTTTGACAATTTATTTAAAGTTGAATCTCGAGGGGCAGCAAAAGTGATCAACGTTGCCACCATGCACTCCACAGATCTGTTGCAGGCACTCAACGAGGTGATAAACGGCACATCTTATGGGGACAACATGAAGAGACTCTCCGCTCTCCATCGGGACCAGCCAGAGTCGCCAATGGAGAGGGCCGTTTTCTGGGTTGAGTACGTTGCCCGACACAAAGGAGCGGAGCATTTGCGCCCAGAATCCCACCGACTCCCCTGGTACGCTTACTATTGTGTAGATGTGATGATCTTTCTGTTGTCTGTGTTACTCCTGCTCACTGTGCTGGTGGTTGGAACATTGAAGAAACTTTGTCGTGTTGTTTGTGGGAAAAAGCAAAAGACGGAGTGAGACTTTTTTTCATTGGTATATTTTGTTCTTTCAAACGAATCAAATAAAGTTTTTCATGCATTTGATCAACGGAGTCTCCGTTCCACAAAACATGAACTTACCAAAGACTGCTAATAAAAGCCAGATAGGTTGGTGAAATAATAACCTTTGTGCATTGATATGCAGGTAAAAATTATAAATCGCTGAAACACATTTTACATTGAAGCACCTTCACCTAAACTTACCCCTTAAGTTACATAGAAACATATCAACATAGAAAATAGGTGCAGGGGGAGGCCATTCGGCCCTTTGAGGGAGACCAAAACTGTACACAATACTCCAGATGTGGCCTTACCAGGGTCCTATACAACTGCATGAGAACCTCTTTACTCCTATACTGAAATCCTCTCATTATGAAGGCCAACATGCCATTAGCTTTCTTTACTGCCTGCTGTACCTGAATGCCTACTTTCAGTGACTGGTGTACAAGGACACCCAGCTCTCGCTGCACTTCCCCCTTACCTAACCTGACACCATTGAGGTTATAATCTGCCTCCTTGTATTTGCCACCAAAGTGGAAATCTTACATTTATCTATATTATATTGCATCTGCATGCATCTGCCCACTCAATCAACCTGTCCAGATCACCCTGCAGCCTCTGAACATCCTCTTCGCTTTTCACACTGCCACCCAGCTTTGTGTCATCCGCAATCCGCAAAGTTTAGTGACAGTTATTCACAATTAGGTTACCTTTTGTTATCTGGCCACAAACCTTTGGGATTCACTGACAGTTTGGACCTTTACTTCACTATTCTGTCTTCCAGTCAATCATGCCAACCCTCACTCTCAGTCTGTCAGCATGTTTGCCTTCCTTCCAGTACCCCATTATTGTCAGAAAATATCTCAGTGAGCCTCCTTTACACTTTAGAGAAACAGACCCTTCGGCCCACTGAGTCCGCGCTAACCAGCGATCACTCCGTACACTAGATAGACACAAAATACTGGAGTAACTCAGCGGGTCACGCAGCATCACTGGGGAAAAAGATTAGGTAACGTTTCTGGTAGGAACCCTTCCCAGACCCCAGACACTGGCATTATCCTACACATTAGGGACAATGTACATTTTTTTAACCAAAGACAATTAACGACAAGCCTGCATTTGGAGGGTTGGAGGACACTAGAGCACCTGGAGAGAACCGTGTCACAGGGCACTCTTCACTCTCCACTCTCCTCCATACCCTTTATGTAATGTGGTGACCAGAAATGCACACAATAATCTAAATATGAACAAGGGAAAGTTTTATACAAAACGAATTGAACCTTTCTGTGCTCAATGCCCCCACAGATGTGGGAAAGTTTGCCTTATGCCTTCCTCATTACCCACTCCAATTGTGTTGTTACATTCAGGAGGCAATGGATTTGCAATCCAAGATCTCTCTATATCACCGTGTTCATGCCATTTACAGTTTGGTTTAGTTTAGTTTTGGGATACTACGCGGAAGCAGGTCTGTTTGCCCACCAAGTACACGCCGACCAGTGATTACCGCACAATAACACTAGCCCACACAAACTATCGACAATTTACTATTTTACCAAAGCCAATTTGCCTACGAACCTGTACATCTTTGGAGTGTGGGAGGAAACCAGAGTTCCCGGGGAAATGCCACTCAGGTCACTGGAAGAATCTACAAACTCCGCACAGACAGCACGCACAGACAGGATTGAACCGGGGCGCTGTAAGGCAGCAGCTTTATCACTGTACCACTGTGCTGTACTGTATATGGGTTATGTAAGGGTTCCTGTGAATTGAACACAAACTGGATTTCCTGTAAATCAGATGCAATCAATTTCCCCCCAAATAGCAATGTGCAATCTTTACCCCAGACTTATGGAACTTTAGTTTGATTTATGTTTAAAAATTCAGCAAAGAAACAGGCCCTTCGTCCCACCTAGTCCATGTTGACCATCGATCACCCATTCACACTAGTTCTATGTTATCCCACTTACTCATCCACTCCCAAAACATTGGGAGCAACTTACAGAGGTCAATTTAATCTCGAAACCCACACATCGTTGGGATGTGCGTGGAAACCGGAGCACCCGGACGAAACTGACGTGGTCACAGGGCGAATGTGCAAACTCCACACAGGTGGCACCCGAGGTCAGGTTCCAACCTGGGTTTCCGACGCTCTAATGCCAAGCTACTTTTGAATGTATAACCCATAAAGTCTCCGGCTTGTTAGAAAATCCATCTGGTTCATCAATATTTTTATAAAAGAAATGTAAAGAAATGGCTTCATCAGTTTGTATTCCGGGAAGTCCAGCATAACAGTCAGGAGGTTAAATTTGTGTTGACTCTCAGGCAACGAGCCAACTGAATGATCAGCCATGATCACATTGAATGGCGGTGCTGGCTCGAAGGGCAGAATGGCCTCCTCCTGCACCCATTGTCCATTGCCTATTGAATATGCTCTTGCCAACAAAAACATATTGCCAACAAAATATATTATGCGGCACGGAATGAAAAATAAATTCATCAAATCGAACATTACACAACCAAAGCTGTTCTTAGACTTTGTCCCCATTAACTGAAAATTGTTGATCACTTTCCTTTGATTGAAATCTCAGCGACCTTGAAAGGAAACTTCCATCGCGATTGTTATTTTAAGATACCGTTTGGGGGCGGGTACGTTGGTGTTATATTTGTCCGTACGTATTTTCCTGTGTTACTCACGGGCAAGTGAGCAAGGTGTGAGGGAGGCGGCGTTTTGTTTTCTTGTGGAGACTGGAAGCGGTCGCGGAGTCCCAGGCTCCAGTGAAGGAGATTGTTTCACTGGTTATTCAGCAGCGGGTGAAGGCGCTGAAGCCGCGGGTTCAAGTCCCAACGCAGTCACATCTCTCTGACATTCAGATTACATCGAATTCACTCCAAGGTATGTAAGTTGAAAACACTTCCAAATTCTCCACTATCTTTGCATTGCATGCTTTCTAGTTACAGTTTGGGCAACGGATCGGAATATATATATATTTTTAATCGTTCACAAACTTGCCGGGAGCTTATTTTTTCATGCAAAGTTTGTTCTTTTGTTTTCTCTCGTATCTCGGTTCTAATTGAAAACCTTTTCAATGTGGAGAAGGCGTTGGGCCAGGGGACGCCTGGTTCAAGGACTATTTGACACACCAGGCATAGCTGGAACCCATGAGAGTGCCAATGGACATTGAGCTTGAGAGTGACCACCGAGGCCGCGCCGACCAGTGATCACGCCGTACACGAGCGCTCCCCTACACTCTGGACAATTCACATTTTACAGAAGACAATTAACCTACAAACTTGCAAGTCTTTCGAGTGTGGGACGAATTCGAAGCAGCCGGAGAAAACCTACCCAGGTCACAGGGAGAACGTAGTCTCGTAGTCAGGATTGAACCCGGGTCTCTGTCGCTGTTAGGCGCCAACTCTGCCGCCATTGGTTTTCATACTCGATATTATCTCACCACATATATTTTGTATTCTCCAGACACACACATGTCATTTCCACAGATTTCCCTCAATAGTCAATATTCCAAATACAATATTCTATTCATGTCCCATTTGACTATTTTTTTTCTTTTAGTTGCTTTAAACTGAAGCCCATGTTTTGTCTGAAGAAGTGTCTCGATCTGTTCCTTCTCACCAGAGATGTTGCCCGGCCCGCTGAGTTACTCCAGCTTAGTTTCTATTGAAGGAAGACCACAAGGGCCCTGAGCCCTTTCAAGTGGGTAACGGTGGGATACATTAAACATCCATGCTGAGGCACGGGGGCCCATGTTTGGCGGCGGGCTTCACATCCACACTTATGTTTGTTGCAGTGCTCCCGTGACCCCCGATGAAGAATGAGAGCTGTTTTAACAATCCCGAGGGCAACGTTGTTTTAAACTCCCTCCGAGACACCTCACAAGCTCTTCAACACTTCAATAACTTTCAATTTCTCGGGCCCCCGTGCCTCAGCATGGATGTTTAATGTATCCCACCGTTACCCACTTGAAAGGGCTCAGGGCCCTTGTGGTCTTCCTTCAATAGAAACTAAACTGGTTCCCCTCTCCACTCTCCCCCACCTTCCGACAAGTTTCCTCACCCTCAACAACTTCTCTGTTGACTCCTCTAACTTTCTTCAAGTCAAATGTTTGGCACGGCGGCACAGTGGCAGAGTTGCTGCCTTACTGCTCCAGAGACCCGGGTTTGATCCTGACTACGGGTGCTGGCTGTAAGGAGTTTGTATGTTCTCCCTGTGACCACCCAACTCTCCAGAGACGTGCAGGTTTGTTGGTTAATTCGCTTCCGTAAAATGTGAATTATCCAGTGTGTAGGAGATCGTTCATGTACAGCCTGGTCACTGGTCGGCGCCGCCTCGGTGGACTGATGGGCCTGTTTCTACGCTGTCTCTCTAAAGTCTAAAGTCCATTGGCACTCGCATGGGCTCCAGCTATGCCTGTTATTTTTGTTGGTTATGTCAAACAGGCCTGGAACCAAGCGTACACTGGCAGCATCCCCCAGCTCTTTCTCCACATTGACCACAGCATCGGAGCTGCCTCCGGCACCCATGCTCAACTCTTCCATCTCATCAAGCTCACAACGAGGAGACAGATTATCCACTGACATCTACCACAAACATACTAACCCCCACAATGTTGTCAGACTCGAATCTCGAGGGGCAGCAAAAGTGATCAACGTTGCAAACATGCACCCCACAGATCTGTTGCAGGCCCTCAACGAGGTGATAAACGGCACATCTTATGGGGACAACATGAAGAGACTCTCAGCTCTCCATCGGGACCAGCCAGAGTCGCCAATGGAGAGAGCCGTTTTCTGGGTTGAGTACGTTGCCCGACACAAAGGAGCGGGGCATTTGCACCCAGAATCCCACCGACTCCCCTGGTACGCTTACTATTGTGTAGATGTGATGATCTTTCTGTTGTCTGTGTTACTCCTGCTCACTGTGCTGGTGGTTGGAACACTGAAGAAACTTTGTCGTGTTGTTTGTGGGAAAAAGCAAAAGACGGAGTGAGATTTTTTGCCCCTTTGGGATATAGCCTTTTAAGTTCTTTCAAATTAACAAAAGGAAGTTTTACCTGCATTTAATGCAAGGAGCTTTTTTTTCAGTTATTCTGAATATTGCAAAACATCTTATGAAATTGTGAGTCACAGATCAATGAAAGAATTGCCTTTGTTTTTTATAGGCACAGAAAAAAATGTGATTGTAACCAACCTTATCTATGATTATTTAAAATGATGCAACGTTTGTTCATATGGTCCCAAATTTGGGATTCTCTGTTTGATTAAAGAACCCATTTCCTACCATTATCTCATCCATTGTCTAATTGCCAGACATCACATGTCATTCTCCTCGTGTCTAAGCCTTTTCCAGCACACGCTTCTGATTTAGACTTTAGAGATGCAGCGTGGAAGCAGGCCCTTCGGCCCACCTAGTCCAGCGATCCCCGCACACAATTTTCCCAAGACAATTAACCTATTTTGTAGCTTGGGAGGAAACAGGAGCACCCAGGGAAAAACATACGCGATCACAGGGAGAACGTACAAATTCCGTACAGAAAACGCCCATAATCAGAATCAAACCCGGGTCTCTGGAGCTGCAAGGCAGCAACTCTACCGCTGCACCGTCGTGCCACCGCTGACATTGGTTATAGTTTAGCAGGCTAAAGGACCCTCTTCTGACTTACTCATTTCCTCAAGTAACACCCACCAATGTCACTCAATGATTCACAGAATTACAAAGTTAGATTGCAAGAAATTTTTGTCAATTGCAAGTTCTGAACAGTAGACCTGGACAATATCATGTCAGATGGCAGCCAAGATAGGAAGGGTGTCATTTACAGATACCAAGTGATTGCTGAACCAAATTTGCAACAATTCCACAGACAGGTAAATCAAATAAGATGCAATCAACTTTTATTTAGTATGTCTGAAGAGTTCATTGGAGCCTCTGCAAACTCCAAAGTCCTATAGAGCTGCATCATGAGTTACTGACTCTTATATGCAATGCCCCTCGCAATGAACATAAGCGTACCATACACCTTCTTTCCCACCCCATCTACTTGTGCTGCTACTTTCAGTGAGCTATTGACTTGGACTCCAAGATCCCTCTGCATGGCAATGCTGCTAAGGGTCTTGCTATTAACTGTACACTCTCTCCTTACATTCAATCTCCCAAAGTGCAACACCTCACACTTGCTCCATGCACCATTTCTCCATCCATTTCTGCAGCTGATCTGTATCCCACTGTATCTTCTGACAACCTTCCTCACAGTTTGCAACTCCTTCAATTCTGGTGTCATCAGCAAACTTACTCACCAACACATCTACATTCAGTCTGAAGAAGGGTCTCGACCCGAAACGTCACCCATTCCTTCTCTCCTGAGATGCTGCCTGACCTGGAGTTACTCCAGCATTTTGTGAATAAACACATCTACATTTATGTCCAGGCCAACTATATTGCCTTCACATGTACAAAAATGGATTTTTAAATTACAATTGTTGGTAATAATTGTTGAATATTTAATATAGAATAAATATTCCTTAAGAATGTGTCAGATATTAATACCTTTCAGCATCTGGAGGGTTAATTCTTTCACAAATGAATCTGGCACTCACACAGACAGCTGTTATCAGGAAACTGAATCATCCTACCACAACCAGAGAGCAGTGCTGTGCTATCTACCTCTTTGGTGACCCTTGGACTATCCTTGATTGGACTTTGCTGACTTTACCTTGCACTAAACATTATTCCCTTATCATGTACCTGTAAACTGTGGGCGGCTCAATTGTAATCATGTATTGTCTTTCTGCTGACTGGATCGCACGCAACAAAAGCTTTTCATTGTACTTTGGTACACGTGACAATAAACTAAACTAACTATTTCCTTTTGTAAACCAGCATCTGCAGTTCCTTGTTTCTACCCACCTCAGATGCTGCCTGACCTGCTGAGTTTCTCCAGCACTTAGTGTTTTGTTCAAGATTCCAGCATCTGCAATTTCATGCATCATTCGAAATAAGCTACTGTTTGACGATAGATCTTCAAATGATTGGACAAAGAGGCAAGTTTTTAGCGCTGTGTTAAACGGCGTGACAGAAAACGAGGCTTGGAGACTCCACTACCAAGGGCCCAAGCAACTGAAGGCATCGTCACCAAAGTTGGAGTTTAGTTTAGTTTAGAGATACAGCACAGAAACAGGCCCTTTGGCCCGCCGAGTCCACGCCGACCAGTGATCCCCGCACACTAACGCTAGTTCGAAATACACTAGAGACAATTTACAATAATACCAAGCCAATTAACCTACCAACCTGCACGTCTTTGGAGTGTGGGAGGAAACCAGAGATCGTGGAGAAAATTCACGCAGGTCACGGGTAGAACGAAGACCCCCCCCCCCCCCACACAGACAGCAGCCGCAGACAGGATCGAACCTAGGTCTCTGGCGCTGTGCGGCAGCAACTTTACCGCTGCAGGTCCGTCCAAACCTTGAAATTCTGCAGGAAAGTTGAGATGAAGAGTGCGTAGATCTTGGTTTGTTGCAGGGCTGGAGGAGTTTAGAGAATTGGCAATATGCAGAACCATGTAGGGATATGGAAATACAGATGGGAACTGTCGAACTGGCAAAGGCTAGAAATTCGGGTACTTAACTTAAGAGAGAAAACAGATGAAGTGACTCTCTGAAATAAGCAACGTAAAACAGGCCAGGCAGTGCAGAGGTGGAGGGATGGGGGTGGTGGGGGGGGGGGGGGGGGGGGAGGGAGGGGTGGGGTGGCGGGGGGGGGGGGGGGGGGGAGGGGGTGGGGGTGGCGGGGGGTGGGGGGGCTGAGGGGGAACTGTATAAGTGTCTCTCCCGAACGGAGACCCGTGAAGGTTTGCTTTGAATATCAGGGGCACGCCTTTATTCCTTTTTTCAGCTTCACAATCGCATACTTCCTCCAGCTTCACAATTTGCAACTCTTCACCCTTTTAGTTCACAATTTCTGTCTTATCATCTGTGCCCTTTGTCAACCATCTACCACGCTGCCGCCTCTGAGGCTCCTTCGACCCCGGCTTCTCCGCAGTCCCCTGGGAGGGAGGCCTGTGGGCGAGTCGGGCCAACCCGGGCGCGTTGCGGTCAGAGCCGCAGTTGCTCGGCGGGTGGATCAGGCCCACGCGGATTCCCCGCGACCAGTTATTCTCTGATTTTAAGTAACTTTCACTTACACTCCTCTCCCCCTCCATCCTTGCCCCCTCTTCCTCCTTCCTAATCGTTTTACTAGTTCCACAGTTCTCCACATTATTTCTCTTGTGGAGAATGACCTTCCCTGACCAACAATGGACCTACCAGGCACTGCCCTGGTTTATGGTTGCCCTGATTAGTCCTGGTCTTCTCCCGCTTCTAGCTCTTCACCTCCCGCTCCCCCACCCTCTACTTTCACTCTGATGAAGGGTTGCGACCCAAAGTCACCCATCTTTCTTCCCAAGAGATGGTAACCTGTTGAGTAACTCCAGCACCTTGTGTCTGTCTTTGAAACATCACCTATCCATGTTTTCCACAGATGCTGCCTGACCCACTGACTCACTTCGGCAATTGGTGTCTCTTTTTTGCACACCCTTACAATTCGGATTGGGTAAGTATTGGAATGTCACAGCCAAAATCCCATAAGGATGTTGATTGTGATACAATGGTCGACAATAAGCACAGAACTGGAAGAAATCTTCCACATTTAGTTTAGTTTGGAGATATAGCGCGGAACAGGCCATTCGGTGGGCCAAAGGGCCTGGTTCTGTGCTGTACAGCTCTGTCGTGTCCTGAGAAAATTGTGCAGAAGGAAAGAATGAGTAGGCAAATTCTGGGCATGGGGTATGGACCAACATAACAAAATGTGATGTTCTGGCCAGGCTTTGTCCTGGCCCCACCTCTCTTCCAGCTTTCCCTTCCCCTACCACAATAATTCGACTATCCATGATCTCTCAGAGATGCTGCCTGACCCGTTGAGTTAATCAAATAATTTGTGTCTTTCTCTGTTCTAGCCATGAGCACTGAGACAGTGGACTAGGAGATAAGGGGAGAATTGAGTTTGAGTTTAATTTATTGTCACGTGTACCGAGGTACAGTAAAAAGCTTTTGTTGCGTGCTAACCAGTGAACGGAAGGATAGTACATGATTACAATTGAGCCATCCACAGTGTACAGATACATGGTAAAGGGAATAATGTGAATAACGTTTAGTGCAGGATATAGTCCAGTAAAGTCCAATTAAAGACTGCCTGAAGGTCTCCAATGAAGTATATAGTAGCTCAGGACTGCTCTCTAGATGTTGATAGGATGGTTCTGTTGCCTGATAACAGCTGGGAAGAAACTGTCCCTACATCTGGAGGTATCTGTTTTCACACTTCTGTACCTCTTGCCCAATGGGAAAGGGGAGGAGGGTTGTGATTGGGGTGAGATCGTCCTTGATTATATTGGTGGCCATGCCGAGGCAGCGTGCGGTCAATGAAAGGGAGGTTGGTTGGTGTGATGGTCTGGGCTGCGTCCACAATTCTCTGCAATTTCTAATGGTCTCGGATGAAGCTGATCCCAAACCAAGTTGTGTCCTGATAAAATTGAGATAGGATGGTGATGAATGGCCTGGATAGACTCAGTGGAGGACCCACCTTAGCAGCTGCCCTTCCTGGTACCATCTTAACTGCTCCCACCAAGCTGTGTTTTACTGAGACTCTGTGTACCCTCTCTGTTCCTGATCATTCAACTGACCAGTCAAAGTGGATGATTCAACGATTGGCACAAAAAGCTGGAGTAACTCAACGGGACAGGCAGCATCTCTGGAGAATTGGAATAGGTGACGTTTCGGTTCGGGGTCCTTCTCCAGACGGATGGCTCCATGTATCTCCACAGTGAACTCTACCTGCTACATGGTTGCCAATCCATCAGTATCACATTTCCATCGGCATTATTCACTGTGTGTTTCAACTTGTGATAGTCAGCACATTAAAATATTTCAGTATTTCTGCATCTTCAAGGGGTGGATCAGTATTTTGTTCAGCTGACAGGGATTGAGGTAAAGTATATCAAAATGCAATGAGAATTGGATCAGTGTCAGTGGCCAATTAAGGAAATTAGCTTTGCATGCAGAACCAATTTACTAAATAGTTACAGTTGCATTGAAGTCAAAGCAACTGTGAAAACACAGGGGAGAATGCCTTTTCACTGAGTCTGGAGTGGACTAGAAACTCACCTTGAACCAAACATGAGTGCCCAGAAGATTTGGGTTTAGGTTGATTATTGTCACGTATATCGAGGTACATGGTGCATCCATGTTCTCCTCACAGATGCTGCCTCACTCAGGTCAAAACCTCCCTGTACATGGACGATGTCGCCAACTTCTGCTCGGATCCAGGGTAGGTCCGCAGATTAATCAGCATCTGCGACCAGTTTGAGTCGGCCACTGGAGCTAGGGTGAACCACAGGAAGAGCGAGCCCATGCTCTTTGGCAACTGGCCCGACCGATCTTCCATCCCCTTCACCATCAAGCCTGACTTCTTGAAGGTGCTGGGGATCTGGTTCGGGAAGGCTGAGGCGTGTGACAAGAATTGGCTGGTGCGGATAGCCTGGGTGGGGAAGAAGCTGGAGCTGTGGAAGCAGCGCTCCATCTCCACCACGGGGAAAAATCTGGTCATCAGGTGTGAGGTGCTCTCGGGGCTGCTGTACTTGGCGCAAGTGTGGCCCGTCCCTCCTTCCTACGCCAAGGGGATCACCCGGGCCGTCTTCCGCTTCATCTGGGGGTCGAGGATGGACTGGGTGCGACGGGCCACAATGCACGAGTCGGCAGACAAGGGGGATAAAAGCGTGCCCAACATCGCCCTCATCCTGATGGCCAAGAAGCTGAGATACCAGCCTGCAAAGTATATTGGTATATTTTTCATTGGTGATCTTGACAGGTTGAGTTAGTGGGCAGATGCGTGGCAGATGCAGTATAATATAGATAAATGTGAGGTTATCCACTTTGGCGGCAAAAACAAGGAGGCAGATTATTATCTCAATAGTGTCAGGTTAGGTAAGGGGGAAGTGTAGCGAGTCCTGGGTGTCCTTGTACACCAGTCACTGAAAGGTAGCGTGCAGGTACAGCAGGCAGTGAAGAAAGCTAATGGCATGTTGGCCTTCATAATGAGAGGATTTCAGTATAGGAGTAAAGATGTTCTGCCGTTGTATAGGAGCCTGGTAAGACCACATCTGGAGTATTGCGTACAGTTTTGGTTTCCTAATTTGAGGAAGGCTATCCTTGTAATTGAGGGAGTGCAGCGTAGGTTCACGAGATTGATCCCTGGGATGGCGGGTCTGTCATATGAGGAAAGATTGAAAAGACTAGGCTTGTATTCACTGGAGTTTACAAGGATGAGAGGGGATCTAATAGAGACATATAAGATTATAAAAGGACTGGACAAGTTAGATGCAGGAAAGATGTTGGGCGAGTCCAGAACAGTCTGAGAATAAAGGGGAGGCCATTTACAACTGAGGTGAGAAGCAACTTTTTCACCCGGAGAGTTGTGAATTTGTGGAATTCTCTGCCACAGAGGGCAGTGGAGGCCAAATCACTGGATAGAGTTAAGAGAGAGTTAGATTCCTCTGGGGGCTAGTGGAATTAAGGGATAAAGGGGGAGAAGCCTGGCACGGGTTATTGATTATGGATGATCAGCCATGATCACAATGAATGGCGGTGTTGGCTCAAAGGGCCGAATGGCCTCCTCCTGCACATATTTTCTATGTTTCTATGTAACTTAAGGCATAAGTTTAGGTGAAGGTGCTTCAATGTAAAATGTGTTTCAGCGATTTATGATTTTCATCTGCATATCAATGCACAAAGGTTATTATTTCACCAACCTATCTGGCTTTTATTAGCAGTCTTTGGTAAGTTCATGTTTTGAGGAAAGGAGACCCCGTGGATCAAATGCATGAAAAACTTTATTTGATTAATTTGAAAGAGCAAAATATACCAATGAAAGAAAATCTCACTCCGTCTTTTGCTTTTTCGCACAGACAACACGACAAAGTTTCTTCAGTGTTCCAACCACCAGCACAGTGAGCAGGAGTAACACAGTCAACAGAAAGATCATCACATCTACACAATAGTAAGCGTACCAGGGGAGTCGGTGGGATTCTGGGCGCAAATGCCCCGCTCCTTTGTGTCGGGCAACGTACTCAACCCAGAAAACGGCTCTCTCCATTGGCGACTCTGGCTGGTCCCGGTGGAGAGCGGAGAGTCTCTTAATTTTGTCCCCATAAGATGTGACGTTTATCACCTCGTTGAGTGCCGGCAACAAATCTGTGGAGTGCATGGTGGCAACGTTGATCACTTTTGCTACCCCTCGAGATTCGAGTCTGACTACATTGTCAAACTGGTCATGAAGCAGAGGCATGCCGATCACTGGCACCCCATGGTAGATGGCTTCGTAAATGCTATTGATGCCTCCGTGTAAGCAAAGGCTCGTGTGTTGCGGTGACCCAGCAGGTCAATCTGAGGGATCCATTTTGCCAGCAATGTATTATTCCCTATGTTGGGAGGGGTCTCACCTTCATATCTCCAGATAACCTTCTCGGGGATTTGAGCAAATGCTTCTGCTATCTTCATTGTAATCTCCATTGGTAAAGAGTGGATAATGGAGCCCAATGACATGACAACAATTCCGTGCTTCCCTGAGCTTTGGACAAACTCCTCAAACTCTGCCGTCAGAGGCCGTGCTGGTTTACACTGGAAGCCTCCGGTCGACACAATGTTTGGCATGGTGGGTCTTGGGAATTCAAACACAAAATCCACCGTCATCAGCCACACATCAGCGCTGAGGAGAATCGACTTGATGTCCGTGTCTGGTCCCAGATACCGACGGCAGATCTCATTATAAAGTGGGTAGATCAAAAACTCTAAAAGAAAGTGTTGAATGACACTGTTAATTACATTTCCTGTTCTTTGGAGAAAATCCATTTTGTCCGTGAGCTGTGAGCCAGGAAGTGGGATATAGGAAGGTGGTGACGGGGCAGTGAGAAAATGGGCATCCCCCATCATGTGCGATCGAAGGTTGTACACCATCGGCACTTTTAAATAATACGCAAGCATTGGCCCAGTACCAAATATAGGTTCTGTGAGTATTAGGTCAAAGTTTGCATCTTCAAATTGATTCAACAAGGTCTTGTTTTCAAAAATCGCCATGTTGAAATGTTGATACAATCTATGGTAATTGTAAATAATTTTAACCATTAGATTTTGGATCATAATTTCCCCCCAGACTCTGTTACTATTCTGTAACCTGTCCAGTGACATTCGCACACGTTTTTCCATCACTTCTTTCATTGGAAATTCATCAGTGTTTCCTTGTGCTTGAACTGTGACGGTTTGATACAGATCGGGACTCTCTTTGATGTACCAGTTTACGGAGTAACAAAGCACAGTGATGCTGTGGCCACGAAGGTTCAGCTCTTCGATTAGAATTGTCATATTGATCCAGTGACTTCCATCAACAGGCACCGCCAATATTCTAGCTGCCTTGGTAATTGGACAAGACAGGGCAAACATGATACCAAGCACAAATGTGACCTTTACTCTGCTTTTCCATCCAAGACCACCCATGTTGAGGAAAGATGATCACACTGATCCTGTGGTAGAATTGACCAGAAGTGATGGTAAGTGACAAACATTGGCAAAAGGAGAATAAAGACACAAAGTGCTGGAGTACTTCAGAGAAGTAACTGATCACTTCAGGGATAGATTCCATGTTTTTTTTAAATTCACGGGGCAGAATTAGGGAGAGGCAGAATTTAAAAATTCACGGGGCAGGCAGATACTATGGGTCTGCCAGGGCAGCGCTGTTTGTGGACTTTTGAATGAACAGACACAAAATGCTGGAGTAACTCAGCGGGACAGGCAGTATCTCTGGAGAGAAGGAATGGGTGACGTTTCTGGGTCGAGACACTTCTTCAGACTGAGAGGGAGCACTTCACCTCCCCCTCCCATTCTCAGTCTGACCTTTCTGTCATGGACCTCCTCCGCTGTCATAGTGAGGCCCACCGGAAATTGGAGGAACAGCACCTCATATTTCGCTTGGGCAGCTTGCAGCCCAGCGGTATGAACATTGACTTCTCTAACTTTAGATAGTTCCTCTGTTCCTCTCTTGCTCTCCCCCTTCCCAGATCTCCCACTATCTTCTTGTCTCCACCTATATCCTTCCTTTGTCCCGCCCCCCTGACATCAGTCTGAAGAAGGGTCTCGACCCTAAATGTCACCCATTCCTTCTCTCCAGACATGCTGCCTGACCCGCTGTTACTCTAGCATTTAGTGTTACCTTCGATGTTCAAACATCTGCAGTTATTTTCCTACACCAATGTAAAAACACAGTCAAATGGGACAAGAGTGGAATATTGGATTTGGAATATTGACTATTGAGGGAAATCTGGGGAGTATTGGGGAATGTGTGTATGGAGAATACAAAATATATGTGATGAGATAATATCGAGTATGAAAACAATTGGCGATAAACCGAGATACGAGAGAAAACAAGAGAACGAACTTTGCATGAAAAAATAAGCTCTCGGCAAGTTTGTTCAAGATTTAAAATAATTAAATTTTGCGATCCGTTGCCCAAACTGTAACTAGAAAGCACGCAATGCACGATAGTGGAGAATTTGGAAGTGTTTTCAACTTACATACCTTGGGTATCAGTGAATTCGATGTAATCTGAATGTCAGAGAGTTGTGACTGCGTTGGGACTTGAACCCGCGGCTTCAGCGCCTTCACCCGCTGCTGAATAACCAGTGAAGCAATCTCCTTCACTGGAGCCTGGCACTCTGCGACCGCTTCCAGTCTCCACAAGAAAACAAAACGCCGCCTCCCTCACACCTTGCCCACTTGCCCACGAGTAACACAGGAAAATACTTACGGACAAATATAACACCAACGTGCCCGCCCCCAAGCGGTATCTTAAAATAACCGCAAGTATAAAAGTTCATTTGGTAAATACAATCGCGATGGAAGTTTCCTTTCAATGTCGCTGAAATTTCAAACAAGGGAAAATGATCAACAATTTTCAGTTGATTGGGACAAAGTCTAAGAAGAGCTTTGGTTGTGTAATGTTCGCTTTGATGAGTTTATTTTTCATTCCGTGCTACATAATATATTTTGTTGGCAATATGTTTTTGTTGGCAAGGACAATTTCAATAGACAACAGGTGCAGGAGTAGGCCATTCGGCCCCTCGAGCCAGCACCGCCACTCAATGTGATCATGGCTGATCATTCAGTTGGCTCGTTGCCTGAGAGTCAACACAAAGTTTAACCTCCTGACTGTTACCCTGGACTTCCCGGAAATCAAACTGATGAAGCGATTTTTACATTTCCTTTATAAAAATATTGATGAACCAGATGGATTTTCTAACAACCCAGAGACTTTATGGGTTTTACATTCAAACGTTGCTTCGCAGTAGAGAGTCGTGGTGGAAGAGTTTTTGTTTTGACTGGGGCACTGTGACCAGTGTTGTTCCACCGGGTGCTGGGACCTTTGTTGTTTTGTGAATAAAAAATGATTTGGATATATACATGATTTGAGTTTATAGGTGATTTGGTGCGTTGATTTGTAAGTTTGCAGACAACACTAAAATTGAGCAGTTTACAAACCCAGCAGTATGAGTATTTTAATTTAATTTAGTGTAGACATACAGTGCGGAAACAGGCCCTTCGTCGGCTATGGGAATGGATCTGCCCGCTCCGGCCGGGCTGGAGTTCTAGAGTCCTGGCCGCAGGGCACGGTGGAGCAGCGGTAGAGCTGATGCCTCACAGCACCATTGACCCTGGTTCGATCCTGTCTATGGATGCCATCTGCTCGGAGTTTGTACGTTCTCCGGGTGTGACCGCATGGGTTTCCTCCGGGTGCTCCGGTTTCCATACACACTCTAAAGATGGCCAAACCTATACCTAATACGCTTTGGTACAGCTTTGTCCATCTCTGGAGAAAGGGATAAGTCACATGTCGTGTCGAGACCCTTCTTCAGACAGAGAGATCTGTCTTCAGTCTGAAGAAGGGTGTCAGCCTGAAACGTCACCTGTTCCTATTTTCCAGAGATACTCCCTGACCTGATGAGTAACTCTAGCTTTTTGTGTCTATCTTCGGTGTAAAGGAGCATTGGCAGTCCCTCCTACACAATATATAAACTATTTTTTTAACAACAAGAAAATAATTAAATAAGTTTAAAGCAGGCAAGATTTTAAAATAATGGAAATCGTTAAAGCACATTTAAGTAATGAACAAAAGGCAACTTAATTCCTCTCCTCTGCAGCCTCTGCCTTCCGTCTATTCTGGCATCGGATCAACGGGGAGGTCCCTCTGCATTATTGCTGTGAAATTCTTTGTTCTTTCTCCACTGGTCTATCCAGAGAGAAACCTGTTCATCAAGTTCACAACTTCTGTGCGCTTGGAATCGCAGGTGCTGGCATGTGTGGCGGGGGAAGGGAAGTGGGATATTGTTAGGATATCGGAGCACAGACACTGTCCAGCACAGAACTGACAGCATTTCCCAGTCAGATTAGCCTTAATATTTGATGGTTGACCGTAATTAATGGCCAGTGCAAAATGTGAATGAAAATAACACAAATCTCAATGTTAGATTATAAAAGGACTGGACAAGTTAGATGCAGGAAAGATGTTGGGCGAGTCCAGAACAGTCTGAGAATAAAGGGGAGGCCATTTACAACTGAGGTGAGAAGCAACTTTTTCACCCAGAGAGTTGTGAATTTGTGGAATTCTCTGCCACAGAGGGCAGTGGAGGCCAAATCACTGGATAGAGTTAAGAGAGAGTTAGATTCCTCTGGGGGCTAGTGGAATTAAGGGATAAAGGGGGAGAAGCCTGGCACGGGTTATTGATTATGGATGATCAGCCATGATCACAATGAATGGCGGTGTTGGCTCAAAGGGCCGAATGGCCTCCTCCTGCACATATTTTCTATGTTTCTATGTAACTTAAGGCATAAGTTTAGGTGAAGGTGCTTCAATGTAAAATGTGTTTCAGCGATTCAGGAGAATGGGGTTAGGAGGGAGAGATAGATCAGCCACGATTGAATGGCAGAGTAGACTTGATGTGCCGAATGGCCTAATTCTGCTACTATCACTGATGATCACTGTACACTGTCCAGGGCAGAATGGACTGCATCCACCATTTCAAACATGTATTCCGTTCACCAGAGGACAGAGGTTTAAGGTGAGGAGGGAAAGATTTAATGGGATCTTGAGGGGCGACTTTTTTAAACACAAAGAGTGGTGGGTGTATGGAGCAAGCTATCCGAAGGAGGTAGTTGAGGCAGGTACTATTGCAACGTTTAAGAAACATTTAGACAGGTACATGGATAGGATAGGTTTAGAGGGATATGGGTGAAAAGCAGGCAGGTGGGACTAGTGTAGATGGGGCATGTTGGTTGGCATGGGCAAGTTGGGCCGAAGGGCCTGGCTGCATGCTGTACGACTCTGTGACTCCAGCACATCGGGTTGGCAGCGTGCACTGTCCAACGAATGCACTGCAGTTATACAGGAGGAGATAAGACTTTTCTTTGCCTTCCATCACAGTGAGGGTGTGCCTGGAGCAATCACTGTGATGGCTGCTTGTGTTAAAATTGTAATTGTGTGTCTTGTGTTCTTTATTGTCTACTGCCGGACCCTGACGTGAGAGGACGCTGGCGCTGTTTGTTCGCCGCTTCTCCATCAGGACAGTTCGTCTGTTTGTTTTTATGTCATGACTGTTTTTGTAAAGCATCTTTGAGCACTTGGAAAGGCACTATATAAAATAAATGTTTATTATTATTATTATTATTATTATTATTATTCTTGAAGGCCAAAGTGTGAACTACTTTCCAAACCAATAACTTCTACCACCAAGAACTAGGGCCGCTGAGTGACATCAGCTACAGTTTGTCAACTCAACCATGACAAACTCTTCTCAACAGTTCCTATCTACCTGATCATCAGTGTGCCCGATCTTGCAGCATTCAGCGTTATTACCTTTTAATGAAGGGAACGTCAACTCAACTGTGACACAAAAATGTGTAGGAAAAAAACTGCAGATGCTGGTTTAAATCGAAGGTAGACACAAAATGCTGGAGTAACTCAGCGGGTCGGGCAGCATCTCGGGAGAGAAGGAATGGGTGATGTTTCGGGTCGAGACCCTTCTTCAGACTGATGTTCTTCAGACATTTGTCCCACCCCCTCCCCTGACATCAGTCTGAAGAAGGGTCTCAACCCGAAACGTCACCCATTCCTTCTCTCCCGAGATGCTGCCTGACCCGCTGAGTTACTCCAGCATTTTGTGTCTCCCTGTGACATAAAAATGATAGAATTGGAAGTATTTCCTAATAATTTCTGAAAGTCTTTGGACAATGAGGAACAATCAGTTTGTGTTTTACTGTATTAAATAGTGTCAAAGATCAAATCTCTTGAATCGTATCTATGTCCAGATCTCTAAACGGAAACTATAGTTAACATGTAGATAACTCTTTCTTTATTAAATATGCCTAAGGCCACCACTACAAAATGTATTTTTGTCTACATCAGTTAATAGGAAGAGAATTTATCAGTCAGAGTATTGAGTGTAGAAGTTGGGAAGTCATGTTCCAGTTGTATAAGACGTTGGTGAGGCCACATTTAGAGTGTTGTGTTCAGTTCTGGGCACCATGTTACAGGGAAGATGTCTGAAGAAGGGTCTCGACCCAAAACGTCACCCATTCCGTCTCTTCAGAGATGCTGCCTGTCCCGCTGAGTTACTCCAGCTTCTTGTGTCTATCGACAGGAAAGCTGTTGTCAAGTTGGAAAGGGTACAGAGAATATTTACGAGGATGTTGCCAGGACTTGAGGGTCTGAACTACAGGGAGAGGTTGAGCAGGCTGGGTCTCTATTCCTTGGAGTGCAGGAGGATGAGGGGTGATCTTATCATATCATATCATATATATACAGCCGGAAACAGGCCTTTTCGGCCCTCCAAGTCCGTGCCGCCCAGCGATCCCCGTACATTAACACTATCCTACACCCACTAGGGACAATTTTTTACATTTACCCAGCCAATTAACCTACATACCTGTACGTCTTTGGAGTGTGGGAGGAAACCGAAGATCTCGGAGAAAACCCACGCAGGTCACAGGGAGAACGTACAAACTCCTTACAGTGCAGCACCCGTAGTCAGGATCGAACCTGAGTCTCCAGCGCTGCATTCGCTGTAAAGCAGCAACTCTACCGCTGCGCTACCGTGCCGCCCAATCTTATAGAGGTGTATAAAATCATGAGAGCAATAGGTTAGGTAGATGCACAGTCTCTTGCCCAGAGTAGGGAAATCGAGAACCACAGGACATAGGTATAAAGGGGAAAGATTAAATAGGAATCTGAGGGGTCAATTTTTCACACAAGGTGTGGTGAGTGTATGTAATGAGCTGCCAGAGGAGGTAGTTGAGGCTGGGACTATTGCAACGTTTAAGAAACGATTAGACAAGTTCATGGGTAAGACAGGTTTAGAGGGATATGGACCAAACGCAGGCAGCTAGGACGAGTGTAGATGGCAGATGTTGGCTGGTGTGAGCAAGTGGGGCAAAGGGCCTGTCTCTACGCAAAATCACTCTGTGACTGAGAATCTGCAGAGTGCACTCTAGTTTGGATTAGTTTTCTCTATGGTGAAGTGGTTGAAAGGACAAAGAAGGGAGAGATTGAACTTGTTTTCGTCTTCCATCACAGTGAGGAATGTGGAGGAGTCACTGTGGTGGATGTTCATGTTAAAATGTATTTTATGTGTCCTGTTGCTTTTTATAGTTATGACTGTATGGCAAATGAAGTTCCTCATATATTGCAAAAGATATTTGTCTAAAAGTATGATTATGATTGTGAAACATTAAATGCTGGGCGTTGCCAGCCACAGCCATAGCCTGTGAATGGTGAAATGTTCACATACCCTAGACATTGCCAAAGGGAACCGAGACAAGGAATCAGATGCAATCAGCTGTGTATTTAAAAAAAATTTAAATTTAGAGATGCAGCGCGGAAACAGGCCCTTCGGCCCACCGAGTCCGCGCCGCCCAGCGATCCCCGCACATTAACACTATCCTACACACACTAGGGACAATTTTTTACATTTACCCGGTCAATTAACCTACATACCTGTACGTCTTTGGAGTGTGGGAGGAAACCGAAGATCTCGAAGAAAACCCACGCAGGTCACGGGGAGAACGTACAAACTCCGTACAGACGGCGCCCGTAATCAGGATCGAACCTGAATCTCCGGTGCTGCATTCGCTGTAAGGCAGCAACTCTACCACTGCGCCACCGTGCCGCCCTTTTCTTTCCCCCAACATGACCCAGACTACATACAACATCTCCATCTTCCCAGTTCACCACCAACATCATATCTTTATTCAATGGAAAGTCCCTTCTTCTAAATCACGACTTCAGGTGCTGTCTGCGTGGAGTTTGCACGTTTTCCCCGTGAATGCTTGTTTCCTCAGGGGGCTCCGGTTATCTCCCACTCCTCAAAGCCATGGGAGTTGGTAGATTAATTAGCCCTCTGTGAATTGACCCTAGTGTGCAGGGAGTGGATGGCAAAGTGGGTAATAGTGTATGGAAAGGAACCGCAGATGCTGATTTATACCGGAGATGGGCACAAAATGCTGGAGTTACTCAGCGGGTCAGGCAGCATCTCTGGAGAAAAGGAATAGTTGGCGACTTGGGTAGAAACCCTTCTTCAGACTCTAGATCTAGTGTGAACGGGTGATCGAAGGTCAGTGTGGACTTGGTGGGCCGTTACATAGATACACAGACAATAGGTGCAGGAGTAGGGAATTCGGCCCCTCGAGCCAGCACCGCCATTCAATGTGATCAGGGCTGATCATCCACAATCAGTACCCCGTTCCTGCCTTCTCCCCCTACCCCTTGATTCCACTAGCCCTAAGAGCTCTATCTAACTCTCTTTTGAATGCGTATTCACATGTATACGCATGTTTCCATGCTGTATCACTAAACTAAACTAGATGGATGGCACAGTGGTGCAGCGGTAGATTTGCTGCCTACAGAGCCAGAGATCTGGGTTCGATCCTGACTACGGGTGCTGTCTGTACGGAGTTCGTACATTTTCCCCGTGACCTGCATGGGTTTTCTCCGGGTGCTCCGGTTTCCACCCACACTCCAAAGACGTATAGGTTTGTAGGTTCATTGTAGGTTCATCGTTTACGTAGGATAGTGTTAGTGTGCGGGGATCGCTGTTCGGCGCGGACTCGGTGGGCCAAAGTGCTTGTTTCCGCACTGTATCTCAAAACTAAACTAATTCCCAATTTCCACCATTCTAATAACAGTGCTATTTTTATTTGCAAATTCAGTCACAGGACACTCAAGCATTCTTATCATAAATTGGTCTTTACCCGTCTCATATAAGCGTACTGAGGAAATTTGGTTAGACTCTGAACTGTAGCCTGGTAACCATCTTTACCAGAGGAGAGGATACGGGAGAGGGAATCAAGGACTTACATGAAGCTGCAAACAAAGATAGCACACATGTTGTGATGAATCTGCACTTTCCATAAACAATGGTGCAATACTGAATCAATTTGAAAGGCATTTATATCTTTGAAGTAGGAAACAAAAAGATAATGTTATGGCGAGACTGGAAACTTGTTCTTTGTTGAAGAAGTTTAATGCGACAGCAATATTCGATTACAAAGTTTTCTTAACAAGATTACAGACAACCATTTAAACTAGCTGTCCTCTTCGAAGACGTCTCC
Source organism: Rhinoraja longicauda (assembly GCF_053455715.1). Lineage (NCBI taxonomy): Eukaryota > Metazoa > Chordata > Chondrichthyes > Rajiformes > Arhynchobatidae > Rhinoraja > Rhinoraja longicauda. Next base: position 24,744,202 of record NC_135985.1, read on the forward strand.
AAACTAACTATTTTCGGGTGCCAAAAGCGCACATGACAACGCTGTCCAATCAGCGATGTCGCTCTCTGGACCAATCCCTACGGTTGCACCCACACGTGACCTTGCTGGCCAATCTGAGGGTTCAACAACCAGGACCACTTTCTATGGTCGCTACATGACCCCCCCCCCAGAACCCGAGGTACGGAACCTAGCAGGGAGCCGGATTTTGCGACCAGAACGAGTAAGGAGAGGGGCAGCCTGAACCACAGGAGCAGGGGATTCCGGACTGGGTGGAACGGGGGGTCTTGGACTGATCGGAACTGCCGGAGGCCGGCCTCTCCGAGGTGGTTGGCCGACCAGGACTGGGCGGTCCGGATCCAAGTGCGCAGGTTTAAGCCTGGACACCGAGACGAGCTCACTCCTGCCGCCTACGTCTAAGGTGAAGGTAACCGTCCCCTTACGCAAAACCCGGAACGGCCCTTCATAGACCCTCTGCAACGGGGAACGATGGGCATCCTTACGCAGAAATACAAACTCACAGTCCTTCAGGGCAGGTGGTTCGTGTACCATGAAACACCCATGACGTGAAGTCGGAACTGGGGCCAGGGAACCCACACGTGCCCGGAGCGATGCTAAGACTGACGGGACTGGAGGCAGCTGGCCGGAGGGGTCCGGAAGCAAATCCCCGGGTACTCGAAGTGGCGAGCCATACACTAGCTCCGCGGACGAAGCACCGAGATCCTGTTTAGGAGCAGTCCGGATGCCCAGAAGGACCCAGGGAAGTTGGTCTACCCAGTCCGGGCTTTCTAGCCTCGCACTGAGGGCCGCCTTGAGTTGACGGTGGAAACTCTCCACAAGCCCATTAGCCTGGGGGTGGTATGCAGTAGTGTGTTGTAACCGGGAACCTTACAGCTCTGCTAGCGTGGCCCAGAGGGTCGAAGTGAACTGTGGCCCCCTGTCAGTGGTAATAACAGCCGGAACCCCGAAATGTGCCACCCAATGGAGGGCCAAAGTCCTGGCACAAGAGGCAGCAGAGGTATCTGACAATGGGAAAGCCTCTGGCCCCGGGAGGAAGGCAAGGGCCCGACTAAATCCACGTGGATGTGGAAAAAACGGACCGCTGGGACCTCAAACTCCTATACCGGGGGCTGGACATGGCGCTGGACTTTAGCGGTCTGGCAGGGAACGCAGGAACAGGCCCAAACAGCTACCTGATTACGCAGGCCATGCCATACAAACCGAGCGGCTACTAAAGCAGAGGTGGAGCGGATGGACGGGTGCGCCAGCCCGTGAATGGCATCGAAAACCCGGCGCTGAAGGGAGGGCGGCACTACCGGCCTGGGACGGGGAAGGGAAACATCACACCAGACTTTTGTGCCTTCCGACCCGCAGGCTACCTGAGCCAACTTCAACCCCGAAGTGGTGGACTGGTATGCCAAGGTGGTGTCCGCCAGAAGCTGTGCCTCCGCAAGCTCCTGGGGATCCAAGTCGGACACTTTGGAAAAAGCAAAAGTTAATGGTTTATGGTCCGTAAAGGCCACAAATGGGCAGCCTTCAAGGAAATACCTGAAATGACGAACAGCTAAATAGAGGGCCAGAAGCTCTCGGTCAAAGGCGCTATACTTCAGCTCAGCCGAACTCAGTTGCCGGCTGAAAAACGCCAAGGGCTGCCAAAGGCCACCGACCTGCTGCTCCAAAACCCCACCCACCGCCACGTCTGACGCATCAACCGTCAGGGCCGTGGGGGTGGAGGCGCTTGGGTGGACCAACATGGTGGCGTCTGCCAAAGCTGCCTTAGCTGCTGCAAAAGCCGACTCCGCGGTCCATCAGTCTGGAAAGCCTGTGCCGCGTTCTTTAAACCGAAAGGCATGCGCAACCATTCGAACAACCCGAACGGAGTGATCAAGGCAGTTTTTGGTATGTCCTCCGGCTGCACAGGAATCTGGTGGTATCCTCGCACCAAATCGATCTTGGAGAACACCACCGCACCTTCCAGCCCAGACGAGAAATCCTGCAGGTGCGGTATGGGGTAGCGATCAGCCGTGGTGACAGCGTTGAGACGCCGATAATCGCCACATGGTCTCCACCCCCCAGATGCTTTGGAGACCATATGCAACGGCGAGGCCCACGGGCTGTCAGACTGACGGACAATTCCCATTTCCTCCATCTTCCTAAATTCCTCTCGCGCCACCACCAGCTTGTCAGGCGGTAGCCTCCGGGCCCGAGCGAAAACGGGGGGACCCTCGGTGCGGATGTGGTGGACAACGCCGTGCTTGGCCGAAAGGGCGTCGAAACGCTGGATGAGCACCTCTGGAAACTCAGCCAGGCCCTCAGCATACGAGTCGGGGCCACGACGACGGCCTGGACAGTTGGGCTGGGCGGGGTGGCGGTTGTCGGAGCAATGGGCTCATCGCTGGCGGAGGGTCGGAGGTCGTTACCGCGGACGTCGGGGACCAGTGAAAAGGCCCAGAGAAAATCTGCGCCTAGGATCGCTTGGCTGACGTCTGCTATAATGAATGGCCATTCATACGTGCGGAGGCCTAAATCCAGGGACATCTTCCGCGTACCAAACGTGCGGATGGGGCTGCCATTAACCGCGATGAGGGTAGGACCTGTCTTACCCGATCTGGTCTCAAGGTCGGTCGGCGGCACTATACTGACAATGGCTCCTGTGTCCACCAAAAATTCTGTGTCCGTGAATCGGTCTCGGACGTAGAGGCGTTGGTTCTGGCCAATCGCAACTGCCCCTATGTACGATCGGCCGAGGCATTTCCCGCGAAGGTACAAGGTGAGCGGCAGTTGCGGGATTCTCCACCCCATCGTAGATGGTAATAGCACCAGCCGCGCTTGTGCGGATCCTTTTGGCGGGCTTTTGGAGAAATGGCGGGAGACGCGGCGCCATCTTGATGTCGCTGTGGCATGGTCATTGATGTCGAGACCTTGTTGATCGAACCGCTTCCTTTCGATTTGGACGCCATGAGTGCATCAGCTTTTTCTGCGTATGCCATGGGGTCCTTAAAAGAACAATCCGTGAGCATAAGTTTGACATCTTCGGGAAGCTTCTCTCGGAATGCCTGCTCGAACATGAGGCAATCCGTATGTTCACCTGCTAGCATTAACATCTCAGCCATGGGAACGGACGGCAGCCGATCTCCGAGATCCGATAGGTGCAGAAGTTTCGTAGCTCTGTCCTACCTATTGAACCCGAAGGTTCGTAGTAACAGTGCCTTCATGGCCTCGTACTTGTCTTCCGCGGGAGGGTTTACGATGAACCGCATCACGCGTGTGGTCGTCTCCGGCGACAGAGCGCTGACGAGGTAGTAGTATTTCGTCGCATCTGCCGAGATGTTTCTTAAGTGAAACTGGGCTTCGGTGTGGACAAACCAAGATTGTGGTTGATGTGTCCAAAACGACGGAAGGTGAACGCTGACCGCGCTTAGCTCCGGTGTGCCGGGCGCAGCAGCCAACAATGGGGCGTCGTGTCCATTCATTGTCGGTGATCGCCCAGATCACGTCGGGGTCACCAATATGGCGAGACTGGAAACTTGTTCTTTGTTGAAGAAGTTTATTGCGACAGCAATATTCGATTACAAAGTTTTCTTAACAAGATTACAGACAACCATTAAAACTAACTGTCCTCTTCGAAGACGTCTCCCAACTAACTCTTTTCGGGCGCCAAAAGCGCACATGACAACGCTGTCCAATCAGCGATGTCGTGCTCTGGACCAATCCCTACGGTCACACCCACACGTGACCTTGCTGGCCAATCTGAGGGTTCGACAACTAGGACCACTTTCTATGGTCGCTACAATGTGAGAGGTGGAGTGAAATGAAAGTGGCAACGCCTGTGGATTGTGCTAACTACAAAACAGGAGAGAATTTTTTTTTTTAACACAAAGAAAAAGTTAATACAGTAAATTAAATTAAATTAGTCCCTGGTGATATGAGAGTTAACAGTCCTGATGGCCTGTGGGGAAAAACTCCGTCATCCTCTCTGATTACATTATCAGGATTACATTATCAGGAACTTATTTTGACTTGCAAAACACAAGCTGGACACAAAATGCTGGAGTAACTCAGCAGAACAGGCAGCATCTCTGGAGAGAAGGAATGGGTGACGTTTCGGGTCGAGACCCTTCTTCAGACCCAGCAAACCATAAAATGCTGGAGTAACCCAGCTGGTCAGGCAGCATCTGTGGAGAGATTTGCTAGGTGACATTTTGAGTCATTGGCTCCTGCAAGAAGATGTTATAGAACAGGTTTTATATTTGTTATAGAACAGGGCTATGTGAGGATGCTGTTCATTGATTTTAGTTCAGTTTTCAATACCATACTCCCCACCAGACTGGCTGAGAAGCTGCTGAAACTGGGGCTTAACACTCCCCTGTGTGCCTGGATCCTGGACTTTCTCACCGCCAGGCCCCAAGTGGTCAAGATGGGGAGACATACTTCTAACCCCCTCACCCTGAACATAGGATCCCCCCAGGGCTGCGTCCTTAGCCCCCTACTGTTCTCCCTGTACACACATGACTGTGGGGCCAGGTTCAGCTCCAACTCCATCATCAAGTTTGCTGATGACACTGTGGTGGTGGGCCTGATCTCCAACAACGATGAGAAGGCCTACCGGGAGGAGGTGGCTGATCTGGCACTCTGGTGTCAGGATAACAGCCTCCTATTGAATGTCACAAAAACTAAGGAGCTGATTGCGGACTTTAGAAGGACTCGACATCCAAGGATGTACACGCCACTGGAGATAAATGGGATTACTGTGGATAGGGTGAGCAGTTTTAAATACCTGGGAGTCCACATCACAGAGGATCTGACATGGACAACACACATTGCCGCACTGGTGAGTAAGGCAAGGCAGCACCTTTACCACCTCAGACAGCTGAGGAAATTTATAGTCTCTCTGAGGATCCTTCAGTGCTTCTACTCTGGGGCTGTAGAAAGCATCTTGTCCGGGAACATCACAATCTAGTTTGGGAACAGCTCTGCCCAGGACAGGAAGGCTCTGCGGAGAGTAGTGCGTTCGGCAGAACCCACTATGGGAACTACACTCGCCCCCCTGCAGGACCTATACATCAGGAGGTGCAGATCCAGAGCCAGCAACATTATGGGGGACCCCTGCCACCCCAGCAATGGACTGTTCCAGCTGCTACGGTCAGGCAAACGCCTCCTCTGTCACGCTGTGAAAACAGAGGATGAGACGGAGTTTGTTCCCACAGGCCATCAGGACTGTTAACTCTCGGAGAGAGTTCAACCGTCCCGACACGTCAATTCGATCAACCCGACGCGAGGGCCTCGGACAGTTGGCAGCGGCGACTGTAGATGGTTCAACAGACCCGACCGCGGGTGAACAAAGAGGAAAATGATTGAACTGTATTACCTTCCATCACAGTGAGGAATGTGGAATCCGCCGTGGTGGATGTTTATGTTAAATTTTATTTAATGTGGCTATGTGTCTTGTTGCTTTTTACTTAGTATGGCTGTATGGTGACTCAAATTTCACTATACCTTAATTGGTACATGTGACAATAAACTGAATCTTGAATGCCACAACTTAAGGCAAGCACAGTTGACATAGGAGATAGAGCAACACGAGACAGGAGGTCAGGAAGGTTCCAGTTGTGAGGGTCCACATGGGTAATAAAAGTAGAGAGTGGATGAGGAAGAGGTTTCTGCAGTGGTATTATGAGCACTTTGGGGCAAAGTGGAGAAGCACCAGGACAAGTAGTGGGGAAGCGGTTCCACAGGGAGGAATCACATCAATGGGATTTATAGACCAGACTTCAAATTAATTTGGGCCAAGGGTTCTAATGACAGGAAGTTTAATAAATCAAAAGAAATGAGTGAACATGGCCCAGGATACTGAGGAACTGTACAACGATCAAAGCATGACAGGAAAGTGCAGAAAGTATAAGCACTAAGTGAATTAGGGAAGGAAGGATATAAATTATAAAATGTCACGAGCTTTAGTTTAGTTTAGTTTGAAGGTACAGCGCGGAAACAGGCCCTTCGGCCCACCGACTCCTCACGGACCAATTATCCCTGTACACTAGCACTACCCTACACACTAGGGACAATTTACCGAAGCCAATTTACCTACAAACCTGCTTGTCTTGAGTGTTGGAGGAAACCAGAGCACCCGGGGAAAACCACGCGATCACGGGGGGAAGCATACAAACATTGTACAGGCAGCACCAATAATCAGGATCCAACCCGGGTCTCTGGCGCTGTAAGGCAGCAACTCTACCGCTGCACGTACAGAACCTTTAGTAACAAGACAGGTGAGTTGATGGTCCATACAGGAACAAATGAGTTTGATCTTAAAGCTATTACAGTGGTGTGTTTGCAGGGTGACAGATACTGGGAGGACAATATTCCAAGTTATTCAATGTTTCAGAAGCTGGTAGAGCTGCTGCCTCACAGCGCCAGAGACCTGGGTTCAATCCTCACCTCAGGTGTTGTCTGTGTGGTGTTTGCATGTTCTCCCTGTGATTGCGTGCTCCAGTTTCCTCCCATTGCCCAAAGACGTGTGGGACTGCAGGTTAATTGGCGTCTGTAAAGAAGAAGTGTGCAGGGAGTGGATGAGAAATGTAGAACATAGAACTTGTGTGAACAGGTGATCAATTGTCCAAATGGACTTGGTGGGCCGAAGGGCCTGTTTCCATGCTGTATCTTTAAATAAAATTAAAATGGAGAGGGTGTATGTAGGAAGGACCTGTAGATGTGAGTATAAACTGAAGATAGAAGCAAAATGCTGGAGTAACAGCTGGTCTGGACAGAAGGAATCGGTGACGTTTTGGGTCGAGACCCTTCTTCAGATGGCAAGAAGGGTATCGACCCAAAATGTCACCTCTTCCTTTTCTCGGGAGGTGCTGCCTGACCCGCTGTGTTACTCCAGCTTTCTGTGTCCACAAAGGTAGAGGCGTTGTTATCGATGGAGATATCAGTGCAGTGCTAAGAGGTGATGTGGAAGCAGGGGATGGAGACGTGGAATGGTTTGGGTGACACAATGAATAGTCGGGGAAAGAAGACACAGTGAGAGTGGTCTACAGGTCACTGAAGCGTTGCCTCTCAATTGGTCAAAGCATCGATGGGAAAATATCAATGACATTAGAAAATAGGTGCAGGAGGAAGCCATTCGGCCCATCGAGCCAAATGGCCTCTTCCTGCACCTATTTTCTAATTGGCTCTTCTAGTCCTATTTGGATGAAGTGTAGGAAGCCACAATGGTTACAGGCAAGGACTGATATCCCGTGTTAGTCTTTCCCTCCAAGCACAGTGTCGTACAACTATATTACAGCTGAGAATATTCATCATCTCACACTGTAGAATGGTGACTCCACTTATAAGATTATTAAGGGGTTGGACACATTAGAGGCAGGAAACATGTTCCCAATGTTGGGGGAGTCCAGAACCAGGGGCCACAGTTTAAGAATAAGGGGTAGGCCATTTAGAACGGAGATGAGGAAAAACTTTTTCAGTCAGAGAGTTGTGAATCTGTGGAATTCTCTGCCTCAGAAGGCAGTGGAGGCCAATTCTCTGAATGCATTCAAGAGAGAGCTAGATAGAGCTCTTAAGGATAGCGGAGTCAGGGGGTATGGGGAGAAGGCAGGAACGGGGTACTGATTGAGAATGATCACATTGAATGGCGGTGCTGGCTCAAAGGGCCGAATGGCCTCCTCCTGCACCTATTGTCTATTGTCTAACAGAGCATGAGATAAGAGATGTGTAGGAAAGAAAACTGCTGATGCTGGTTTAAATCGAAGGTAGACACAAAATGCTGGAGTAATTCAGCGGGTCAGGCAGCATCTCTGGAGAGAGGGAATGGGTGATGCTTTAGGTTGAGACGTTTCTTCAGACTGATGTCAGGGGTGGGGGTGGTACAGGATGTAGTCGGAGACTGGATGATACATCTGGAAGTGTGATAACCAGACATAACCAGCCTGTTCTCTGTATCATTATTGATTACTGAGCTTAACTGAACAAAGGCAAGCTGAAGGCATGGGGTGATCAGCCTCTGCTCACAGGTGACCCTGTAAGCAACTTGAGGTTCCATCCTGACTACGGGTGCAGTCTGTACGGGGTTTGTACGTTCTCCCTGTGACCGTGTGGGTTTTCTCCCGGAACTTCGGTTTCCTCCCACACTCCAAAGATGTACAGGTATGTAGGTTAATTGACCTGGTATAAATGCAAATTACCCCCAGTGTGTGTAGGATAGTGTTCGTGTACTGGGACGCTGGTTGGTGCAGACTCGGTGGGCCGAAGTGTCTGTTTCCACGCTGTATCTCTAAACTCAACTCTGCAGACTAAGAGATAGTGAATGCACACTACCAGTAAGAATGTATTAAACTAAAGCCTCCATTCTCTCCCCATCTTCCATGTGTATAGAAAGATATGGAACACCCGGAGAACATGGTTGTGAAAATTTGCCTTGGTACGATATAATTGTGTGAATGTACATTGGCACTGTGCATGAATATGGGAGGGCAGTGGCTCAGCTGCTAGAGCTGTTGTCTCAAAACAGGTTTTTGTCCAGGTTCCATCCTGACCCCGCGTGGAATTTGTGTGTTCACCCTGTGACCTTGTGGGTTTCTTCCAGGTGCTCCAGTTTCCTCCCAGATCCCAAAGATGTGCAGGTCTGTAGGGTAATTGGCCCTCTGTGAATTCCCCCTAGTGTGCAGGGAGTGAATGGGATAGTGGGATAGCATGGAGCTAGTGTGAACGTGATCGATGGTCGGCGTGGTCTCTGTTTTCAGGCTGCATCTTTAAACTGAACTAACCTGCATATTGGGTGCAGGCCTAGCTCGCCTTGCGTGGACTCCGATCTTGGCCCTTACCAACTGTGGCGATGAGACCCACGCCACTGAGAGCGGGGAGGGGGGGGAGAGTGTGTCGGAGCGGGATGGGGGACCGTCAGAGAGCGAGGTTGTGGGGGGAGTGGGCGCCGAGAATGATTGCGGGGGGGGAAACTTTTGTAACATTGTCGGTGCCAAAACGTGGCGCGCTTGTGTACCATCTAGGTATGGTCTGCCATATGATTTTACCGGGGCGAATGCAAAACAAAGCATTTCACTGTATCTAGGTACATGTAACAATAAGGTAACACTGCATCACTGAATTTGAAAGCAAACTTATACACCCCTACGTCAATTTAAGGATTTATACAAATTGGTTCCAAATCAACCACGGAGATTTCTCATCTGGAAACAGCAACAACAACTGCACGAGACAGCGGTAAAGAAATAGTCTGTATTTCTATTCAAAACATAGGCTACACAATTAAACCTGTTGGTACAGTAGAGTTTTAAAAAAAGTACAAAAAGCAGAAAAGTTAACGTAGAAAATTGTTGAAATGCTTACAAAAAGACAAACTCATTTTTATCTGCGCAGTAGTGTCCTTGGCTTTGTGACATTGAAAGTCTACATGTTACACTTTGCTATAAAGCACTCTTGGATCAGATACAGCAGCAGTTCCAACCTTTCAAAATGAAAGACTTACTTGTTTACATTTGATAAACCGTGTGAGCTCACCCTCCGTACATGTCTGATTAGGTTGTAAAAATGAGTTGGGACAGTCATCAATCAACCAAACACTGATGCATTAATAGGGCAGCCAACATTGCAAGTACATTTTTATTTACTTGGGCATTAGCTGAAAGCTTGCGAACAAAATTACTGCCTCCCTGTGTCGAAGTAAAGCATTGCAGATGCAGGTTTATACCATAGACACAAAGTGCAAAAGTAACTCAATGGGTCAGGTAGCGTCCCTGGAGGAAAAAGACGGGTGGCGTGTTGGGTATTAAGGCTGAAAGGGGTGGATGGGTGGTGAAGAGCTGGAGGCGAGAAACAGCTTAGTGGTGGCTTAGCGGTAGAGATCCTGCCTTATAGCGCTTACAGCACCACAGACTCGGGTTCGATCCTGACTACGGGTGCTGTCTGTGCGGAGTTTGTACGTTCACCCCGTGGCCATATGGGTTTTCTATGAGATCTTCGGTTTCCTCCCACACTCCAAAGACGTACAGGTTTGTAGGTTAATTGGCTTGGGTTTGTATACTTGGTATAAGTGTAAATTGTCCCTAGTGTGTTCAGGATAGTGTTAATGTTCGGGGATCTCTGGTCGGTGCAGACTTGGTGGGCCGAAGGGCCTGTTTTCGCGCTGTATTTCTAAACGGAACTAAACGAAACGACCAGGATCAATCAGGGCTGGCAGCCAATGAGCTCAGGCAGGGTGGTGCCCTGGTAGGCCCATTGTTGGCTGGGAAAGGTGTGATCTCCAGAGGGATACATACTGTTCAGAGGTGAACAGTAGAACTGGTTACACAACTAGGGTGAGAAAAAAGGTGCGGGGTGGGAAGGAGAAGAAGTTAGAAGTTACTTAAAATTAGAGAATTCAACGTTCATACCGCTGGATTGTAAGCTACCCGTGAAATATTCCTCCAATTTCGTGTGGCCTCAGTCTGGCTATGGAGGAGGCCCAGGTCAGAGAGGTCACTGTGGGCTATGGAGGTGGCCCAGGTCACGGTAGCGCAGCGGTAGAGTTGCTGCTTTACAGCGAATGCAGCGCCGGAGACACAGGTTCGATCCTGACTACGGGTGCTGCACTGTAAGGAGTTTGTACGTTCTCCCCGTGACCTGCGTGGGTTTTCTCCGAGATCTTCGGTTTCCTCCCACACTCCAAAGACGTACAGGTATGTAGGTTAATTGGCTGGGTAAATGTAAAAATTGTCCCTAGTGGGTGTAGGATAGTGTTAATGTACGGGGATCACTGGGCGGCACGGACTTGGAGGGCCGAAAAGGCCTGTTTCCGGCTGTAGATATATGATATATGATATATGATAAGTCAGAGAGGTCACTGTGGGGTATTGAGGAGACCCAGGTCAGAGAGGTCACTGTGGGCTATGGAGGAGGCCCAGGTCAGAGAGGTCAGTGTGGGGTATGGAGGAGACCCAGGTCAGTTTGGGTATGGAGGAGGCCCAGGTCAGAGAGGTCAGTCTGGGTATGGCAAGGGGAGATGAAATGGTTGGCCTCGGTGGACCAAGCGCAAGTGTTCAGCAAAACCGTCGCCAAGTCCACGTTTGGTCTCGGCTGTGTAGAGGAGTCCACATCGGGAACACTGGATGCAATAGATGAGGTTACAGGAGATATATGTGAACCTCTGACTCACCTGGAAGGACTGTCGGGAGCCCTGGATGGAGTCAAGGGAGCAGGTAGACGGGCGGGTGCTGCATCTCCTGTGGTTGCAGGGGAAAGTACCTGGGGAGATTGTGGATGGGGATTCAGAGATGGGGGGTGTGAGGAGTACTGTACACCTGGGGGAGTAGCAGGACCACCTCCCTATATCATTTGGTGATCCCTGCATATTCCACATAAACACAAAAAGTTGGAGCAACTCAGCAGGTCAGACAACATCTCCGGAGAAAAGGAATAGGTGACGTTTCGGGTTGAGACCTTGCTTCAGTCTCTCTCTTCACGTAGCCTGAAGAAATGTCTTGACCCAATCAGGGGCCGGTGTGTAGGAGTCATTTTGTGTTTGGACTGGCTACTGTCAGCATATGATGTTATTTTGTCTGGATATATCTTGCCGGATTATTTTCTACACTTGGGGGCGGTTGGGACCCAGACTGCGAGCGGAGAAGGAGATGGCGATGCAGATGGACACGGGGATGGAGCAGCCCGTGGTGACGGAGCGGCGCGCAGCGATGGAACAGGTCACGGCTGCGGCGCGGGTCACGAAGGAGGATCAGATGGAATACCGTGAACTGCAGCTGCTCGCTATGCAGTGCGGCATCAAGGGGAATCTGCAGGCCAAGGCACTACGTGTACACCTTCAAAGGTATTATGAAAATCATCTGAAACTCAGCGCTGATGTGCAGGTGCAGCAGGAGTTGGAGCATTGTACCGGCGGATCGCACAATGCGTTGGCCAAGGGGAAACGGCTGAGCAGGAAGAACCTGCAGATCAAATCTGAGCTGGAAACCGTGACCCAACAGCTGGCTGGGGCAGATACAGGCAGGGAGAGTACACAGTTCTTATCAGACCTGCGACCAGAGCTGTGAGCAGACGGGGACACAGCAGCCAGCTACGACTTGTATGCGAAATAAGTTCAGCCTGGTATGTTCATCTCCATGTTTGTACAACTACTTCGATAAACAACTAATTAAACTGGAAAAACGATCACTCTGACTCCCTGTGGAGTAATGGCAGTTAGAAAAGAGTTTACTGGGAAAGACTGAAAGTTGCCGTGACACAGTGCATTTAGCTACCCAGCACTGGGATTGTTAAAACCTTGTGTTGTTCTAATTCTTTTATTGAGTTTCACCCTTAATTGCGGAAGTCATGAATCTCATTGCCGTTCGTAAGGAGTTTAGTTTAAAGTGAAGTCAGTTGAAAGGCATTTACTATTTGTGTCCAATTCATTAAAGCTTCAGCACAATGTTTTAACTGTTACTTTCAGATTTTAGTTTGTTTGTAGAAAACTAGTTGCTTTCCCTCCAAAATGTTGGTCAGGAGTGTTTTTTATGATATACGACTGTTTTCTCAGCTTAAGCGATGGCACGGTGGTAGAGTTGCTGCCATACAGCGCTTACAGCACCAGAGACCCAGGTTCAGTCTCGCCGATCCCCAGTGCTGGATTAACATAGTAGCAAAGATAGCATTTGCTACGGGCCCCGCATCTTCGAGAGCCCCGCGCTAAATGCTTGAAATCGGCATCCCACTCAGGGTTGCGCGCCGCTCCTCAACCACCGCGGTTTGAATGTGTTGGCGGGGCTGCGTCAACGCCGAAACCGCCAACCCCGAGACACAGACTCTCACCATCCCCCCCCCCCCCCCCACACAACCAGAGCGACAGAGACCGGCAGCAAGACAGAGACAGGCAGCGGCACAGAGGTGAGAGACCGGGGTAGACCGTGGGGTGGGGGAGGGGAGGGTTGCCACCTGCCACCTCGGGGAGCGGGGTCGAGTGTGTCGGGGAGCGGAGCCGAGTGTGTCGGGGAGCGGGCCGAGTGTGTTCGGGGAGCGGGGCGAGTGTGGGCGAGGTGTGGCCGTTGGCTGGGTGAGGTCACGTGGGACACGGGCGGTGACGTCACCTTGTCCCGTATTTGGGAGTTAGAAAGTTGGCATCCCTCGGAACACCGTTAATTGGTGCTTTGACAAGGCATGGGTTGGGGCAGAAACTGATGTGAAGGTCAGTGTCGCCGGGTATAAGGGTCAGTGTTGCCGGGGTTGGGGGGTGAGGGTCAGTGTTGCCGCGGTTGGGGAGGGGGGTGAGGGTCAGTGTTGCCGGGGTTGGGGGGGGGGTGAGGGACAGTGTTGCCGGGGTTGGGGGGGTTGGTGGTCAGTGTTGCCAGGGTTGGGGGTCAGTGTTGCCGGGGTTGGGGGTCAGTGTTGCCGGGGTTGGGGGTCAGTGTTGCCGGGGTTGGGGGTCAGTGTTGCCGGGGTTGGGGGTCAGTGTTGCCGGGGTTGGGGGTCAGTGTTGCCGGGGTTGGGGGTCAGTGTTGCCGGGGTTGGGGGTCAGTGTTGCCGGGGTTGGGGGTCAGTGTTGCCGGGGTTGGGGGTCAGTGTTGCCGTGGTTGGGGGTCAGTGTTGCCGGGGTTGGGGGTCAGTGTTGCCGGGGTTGGGGGTCAGTGTTGCCAGGGCTGGGGGTCAGTGTTGCCGGGGTTGGGGGGGGTGAGGGTCAGTGTTGCTGGGGTTGGCGGGGGTGGGGAGTGAGGATCAATGTTGCTGTGTGTGATGAGCGTTGAACATGAACTTCTGTGTGAAATAGACATTTCCAATATCATCAACAAATTTGCTCACGTTAAATCTAGAAAATGTGACTTTTAAATTGCAGTTTTGTTACTTTTGACATTTGAAATTGTTAAAATAAATAATTTATGTTTTAATATTTATGTGTAATTTTTTAATGTAAGGCCCCTTTATAACCTAAGCTACAGGCCCCGCACTAGCTTAATCCGGCCCTGCCTATCCCTCTCTCGCGTCGAGACCTCTGGGCAGACCCATCAGATCAGGCGCTCTCAAACACTAGTATATCTGAGGGTCGGCACGGTGGCGCGGCGGTAGAGCTACTGCCCCACAGCTCCAGAGACCCGGGTTCAATCTTGACTATGGGTGCTTATCTGCTGGGAGTTTGTACATTCTCTGCGTGACATTCTCTCTAGGTTTTCTCCGAGATCTTCAGGTTCCTCCCACACCCCAAAGACGTACAGGTTTGTGGGTCTTTGAAAGACGTACAGGTTTGTAGATAATTATATCGTGGTATAAATGTAAAACTTGTCCTTCGTGTTACTGTGCGGGGATCGCTGGTCGCTGTGGACTCTGTGGGCCAAAAGGCCCGTTTCTGCGCTGTATCTCAACAAAAGGAAATGGATATCTGACCTTTTGCATTCTTAAAATGTCGTATGGTATCCAACATTTGGTTATCCCACTGGATTCTTCCGGACATCAATGATCCCAAGATTGAAGTAACCGATGCTTGCGTTGAGATTGGCGTGCCTGGGTGCTTTGTGGGGTTTCTGTCCGGGTGTGATACTCCAGTGCATGGCACCCTCTGCAGGCTGCACCACTCTGTTGCACAAATGGTCCAGTTCTTCCAAACCAGTCCGGTCCTCAGTTGGCAGCGACGATCTCTGCCACGATGGTGGCAGTGGCACGTGAACCAAATCTCGGAGCTCCTCCTTCAAGCTGGTCGTCTGCTCCGGACCCACCGACCCTGCAAACGAGTGCTCTGACGGAATACTATTGCCATTTTCCTCCCCTCCAACTGCCGGGAGCACACGATCTGTCGTCGGCAGAGTTCTACTGACAACTCCGAGACCTTGAGAGAAAAGACGTTAGCAGTGTGTGATTTTACGTTCTTTGCCCCAGATTAGTGACATTCATAAAGTGGTGAAAAGCCAGAAGGATCCAGGGAAGAGACACAGTGTTGTGCAGGAAGGAACTGCAGATGCTAGTTTAAACTGAAGATAGACACAAAAAGCTGGAGTAACTCAGCAGCTCAGGCAGCATCTCTGGAGAAAAGGAATAGGTGACATTTCGGGTCGAGACTGAAGATTTGGGTGTCTGAAGAAGGGTCTCAGCCCGAAATCGTGTCACCCATTCCCTTTCTCCAGAAATGCTATCTGACTGGCTGAGTTACTCCAGCTTTTTGCGTTTAATGACAGGATTTATTTTTATGGGCCCACCTCTTTCTTTCTAAATTTGAGATAAGACCTAGGGAATTGCAAGATGGTTTATGCACAGACCATCGGTGGCGGCTCTGATTTGTTCCATAGGTTTTCGTCTCTCTCGCTTCCCTCTCCCCTCTCAGTCTGAAGAAGGGTCTCAACCCGAAAAGGCCACTATTCCTTTTCTCCAGAAATGCTGCCTACCCCACTGAGTTAGTCCAGCATTTTGTGTCTGTCTTCAGTGTAAACGAGCATCTGCAGTTCCTTCCTACGCAGGGAAAACCTGGTAATGGCCAACCCACTGACGAATCCCTATCCAGGGCAAGTTAGACGTCTTTCCCTTCCTGGGCAATATTAGACCAACATTTAGTGCCGTTTGAGGGAGTAGCTCAACGGTAACATCACACTAAGGGCTGCAAGTGCCAACTTTGCTCAGTGGTGGTGCTCACCATTTGAAAATAGCTTGGTGCAAAATACTGGGAACTTCACTATGATATGAAAGATGGGATAACTGCATGTTTTACTTCATATATTGTCGAAGTAACAGACAGAAAGCTTCAAATATGGTCCAGAATGGATGGCTGATACAGAGGAGGGACAGGCATCCTTACTCAGACACGGAGCTCATGGAAAGATTCAAGCAAATGGCAGCCGTTGCATTAGCCCGCATTTCCATAACATGCATTCATTGGCAAGCTTTTTTAAAGAGTGGTACAAAATAAAAATAGGGGCTGCACAGTGGCAGAGTTGCTGCCTTGCAGTGCCAGAGACCCGGGTTCGATCCTGACTATGGGTGTTTTTCTGTACGGAGTTTCTACATTCTCCCCATGACCTGCATGGGTTTTCTTCGGGAGCTCTGGTTTCCTCCCATGTTCCAAAGATGTATGGGTTTGTAGGCTAGCTGGATTGGTATTATTATAAATTGTCCCTAGTGTGTGTAGGATAATGTTCGTGTGCAGGGATCGCCTGTCGGCACGGACCCGGTGGGCCGAAGGGCTTGTTTCCACACTGTATGTCTAAACTACACTAAAAACTCATAGAATCATAGTCCTACAGCACAGAACCAATTCATCGGACCAACCCATCATGCCAACAAAGATGCCCCATCTAAGGAAGTATAAGAAAATAACTGCAGATGCTGGTACAAATCAAAGGTATTTATTCACAAAATGCTGGAGTAACTCAGCAGGTCAGACAGCATCTCAGGAGAGAAGGAATGGGTGACGTTTCGTTATTATTTACGTTATTATTTCAGTGAGTCCTCCTTACGTTTGCTCTGCTCCACTGGGTGGTTCAACAGGTAAGTGGACAGGTCTTTCAGCTTCAGGTTCAACTGATGATTGGCTTGCTTGTACCAAGCCAGCTCCTTGTCCAGCATTTGGATGCAACCCTCGTACTGCTTCTGCCGCCCAGCAATGCCTTCATCCACCTGGCCTGTGAATGGGTGGCAGAAAAGGAAACATCATTCCACCCGAACCGTAAAACTATGCCACTGGGTGCTTTTATATCAGTCAGAGAGTCATACGGGGAACAGGCCCTTCGGCCCAACTTGCCCATGCCGACCAACACCGCCCATCCACACTCGTGCCACCTGCCGGCATTTGACAGCTCATTCCATCTATTAAAGCATTTCAAGAGTCATGAGTGTGTTATTGTTGTATGTACGGAAACAGAGCAAGTTATAGTCATACAGCATGGAAACTGGCCCTTCAGCCCAAATTGCTCATGCTAACCAAGATTCCTATCTGCACAATCCCACTGGCGTGCTTTTGGCCCATATCCTATAAATAAATCTTTCCTATCCATGTACCTGTCCAAATGTCTTTTAAATGTTATAGTACCTGCCTCAACAATCCCCTCTGGCAGTTCGTTCCGTAGACCCACTATCCTCTGTGTGAAAAAGTTGCCCCTCAGTTTCCTATCAAATTTTTGTCCTCTCACCTTAAACCTACAGCCTCTAGTTCTTGATCTCTTTACTTTGGGTAAAAGATTGTGCATCTGCTCTACCTATTTCCCTCATGATTTTACACCGATCAGCCAAAACATTATGACCACTGACAGGCGAAGTGAATAACATTAATTATCTTGTTACAATGGCAGCTGTCAAGGGGTGGGATATATTGGGTAGCAAGTAAACAGTCAGTTCTTGAAGTTGATATGATGGATGCAGGAGAAATGGGCAGGAGTAAAGACCTGAGCGACTTTGACAAGGGCCAAATTGTTACGGCCAGATGACTGGGTCAGAGCATCTCTGAAAAGGCAAGGCTTGTGGGGTGCTCCCGGTCAGCAGTGATGAGCGCCTATCAACAGTGGTCCGAGGAGGGACAAACTACAAACCGGCCACAGGGTGTTGAGCGTTCAAGGCTCATCGATGTGCGAGGGCAACAAAGACTATCCCGAACCGACAGAAGGTCTACTGTGGCACAAGTCACAGAAAATTTTAATGGTGGTCACGGGAGGAATGTGTCACAATACACAGTGCATCGCACCCTGCTGCATCTGGGGCTGCACATGGAGGACCAACAGCATATTAGGCAGGTGGTCATAATGTTTTGCCTGATTGGTGTATACACCTGTACAAGATGACCCCTCATCCTCCTGTGTTGTAAGGAATTAAGCCCTAGCCTGCCAAAGACGTACAGGTATGTAGGTTAATTGGCTGGGTAAATGTAAAAATTGTCCCTAGTGGGTGTAGGATAGTGTTAATGTACGGGGATCACTGGGCGGCACGGACTTGGAGGGCCGAAAAGGCCTGTTTCCGGCTGTATATATATGATATGATGATATGATATGATATGATGATATGAACCACTCCCTCTAGCTCAGACCATCAAGTCCTGACAACGTCCTCACAAGTCTTCTCCACACACTTTCCAACTTGCAGCAACAAAATAGGTCAGTAAACCCAGTACTCACCAGGTAATATAATAATAAAACAAACAAAAAAGTTTGTAATAGAAAAAAAGACAATATTAGTGCAAAGCAAAACTGAAGCGCAGTTCCTGGTGCAACCAAGATGGTTTGTTAATGACAGCTCCACCACCGGCAACCTTGGTTCCACAGCCTTGCTGGATCATCTGTTTTGCCGGACTAACAGAGGTCACATAATAATAATTCAACAATACACCTCCGACCTCTAATTATACTCCTCCCGTGTCTCTAAAACACCATGGACCTCTAGAAACTTAAATAAAACAAATAATAAATGTAAATTCCATTGACAGTGAAACTTGCATTCCTTGCAGGGGCAGCCCGGGCGTTGGGTAAACGAGCTGCCCTTGGAAGTGCCCATGAGGGATGGATCGGCGACAGGCCGCGGGGACGAGGGGCTGCTGTCCCGGCAGACGTACGTACAGCCCACGGGGGGCAGAAACGCGAGCCCAGGTCGAGATCAGCCGCCTCTGACCTGGACAATTTAGATGCGCCGGTGAGTAAGTTTGCCGATAACATCAATTGGAGGGTTTCAGCTACAGGGAGAGGTTGGATAAACTTGGATTGTTTTCTCGGGGCCATTGGAGTTGAGGCGAGACTTGATGGAAGTATATAAAATTATGAGAGGCATAGATCGGTTAGACAGTTAAAACCTTTCTTCCAGGGTGGAAATGCCCCAACACTAGAGGGCATAGCTGTAACTTGAGAGGGACGCCCTGGGGGAATTTCAAGTGCCCAATCGGCCATACTGCTGAGTTGCCTGCGTCGTTGGCAAATGGCACTAAATCTGGCCGCAGAAGTCCCGATATGGTCGAGGTCGGCCGCCTTACCTGGCTTGGTTTTCGGGGTGATTTCAGGGGGAATTTCAAGGGCGCTCTCGAAGTTTTGTCCGGATTAAAGGAGTATCAGCTGCTGGAAAATTGGTGGTGGACCTGCACTATTTTTGTTCATTTCCTGTAATATATTTTATCCGAAGACAATGGCACAGCAGTAGAACCCAGAGAGTGGTGCAGCTGGTAGAGCTGCTGCCTCACAGCAACAGAGACCCGGGTTCAGTCCTCACCTTGGGTACCGTCTGTGTGGAGTTTGCACCTTCGCTCTGTGAGCGTGTGGGTTTCCTCTTGGTGCTGTGGTTTCTGAACACAGCCCAAAGACGGTTTATAGGTTAATTGTCCTCTGTAAATTGCCCCTTTAGTGTGTCGGAAGTGGATGAATAAGTGGGAATACACAGAACTAGAGTGACCCCATAACTGGCGTGAACTCGGTGGGCCATTGGGTCTATTTCTATGCTGTATCTCCAAACTAAACTAAACTAAACAAGGAGTGCTGTCTCACAGCGCCAGCAACCCGGGTTCAATCCTGACCTCTGCCGCTGTCTGCAGAGGTTGCACGTTCTCCCTGTAATTGGAAGGGTTTCTTCCTCGTGCTACAGTTTCTTCCCCAGTTGAAAGCACCTAGAGAATTGGCCTCCACTGCCTTCCGAGGCAGAGAATTCCACAGATTTACAACTCTCTGAGTGAAAATATTTTTCCTCATCTCCGTTCTAAAGGGCCTACCCCTTATTCGTAAACCGTGGCCCCTGGTTCTGGACTCCCCCAACATTGAGAACATGTTTCCTGCCTCTAACGTGTCCAACCCCTTAATAATGTATACGAGCCTAGTCGCTCCAGTCTTTCAACATACGATAGTCCCGCCATTCCAGGAATTAACCTAGTAAACCTACGCTGCACGCCCTCAATAGCAAGAATGTCCTTCCTCAAATTTGGAGACCAAAACTGCACACAGTACTTCAGGTGTGGTCTCACTAGGGCCCTGTACAACTGCAGAAGGACCTCTTTGCTCCAATACTCAACTCCTCTTGTTATGAAGGCCAAAGGGCGGCACGGTAGCGCAGCGGTAGAGTTGCTGCTTTACAGCGAATGCAGCGCCGGAGAATCAGGTTCGATCCTGACTACGGGTGCTGCACTGTAAGGAGTTTGTACGTTCTCCCCGTGACCTGCGTGGGTTTTCTCCGAGATCTTCGGTTTCCTCCCACACTCCAAAGACGTACAGGTATGTAGGTTAATTGGCTGGGTAAATGTAAAAAATTGTCCCTAGTGGGTGTAGGATAGTGTTAATGTACGGGGATCACTGGGCGGCACGGACTTGGAGGGCCGAAAAGGCCTGTTTCCGGCTGTATATATATATATGATATGATAACATGCCATTAACTTTCTTCACCACCTGCTGTACCTACATGCTTCCTTTCAGTGACTGATGAACAAGGACACCCAGATCTCTTTGTACTTCCCCATTTCCTAACTTGACACCATTCAGATCTGCCTTCCTGTTCTTATCACCAAAGTGGATAACCTCACATTTATCCACATGAAGCTGCATCTGCCATGTCCTTGCTTTGTGGAGCTTGTACGCATTTGGTGATGACTCTGTCAAACATAAAGCAGTTTCTCTGGTCATAGAAAGATGCAGCACAGAAGCAGGCACTTCACCGCCCACCCCTCATCCCCCAAGTCACCACTAACCATCAAGCACCCATCACTGGATCCAGGTCGAGAGGCTGTGAGACAGGGGCTCGACTGCCTGTGCCCCTGTGCTTCCCACTGGATGAAATATATTGCAGGAATTTAATAAATAGTAACAAATAGACCTGTACGATAGTTGATAAAATAAAATAAAAACATACAGGAGAATAACTGGAGGATACTATATGATGGACATAGAACGTAAATAGTACAGCACAGAAATGGCCCTCTGGTGCACAATGTTTGTGCAGAACATGATGCCAAGTTAAACCGATCTCATCTGCCTGTACATGATCCATATCCCTCTATTCCCGGCACTTTCGGTGCCAATCTAAACACCTCTGAAACGCCACTATTGTACCTGCCTCCACAACCACCCCCTAGTAATGGCTCCAAACCCCCAGCACCCGAACTTGCCCCACACATCGCCATTAAACTTTACTCTCTCGTTACAGCTATGCCCTCTAGTGTTGGGACATTTCCACCCATGAAAAAAGGTTTTAACTGTCTAACCGATCTATGCCTCTCATCATTTTATATACTTCCATCAAATCTCGCCTCAACTCCAACGCTCCAGAGAAAACAATCCAGGTTTACCCAACCCCTCCTCGTAGCTGAAACCCTCTAATTGGTGTTGTCGGCAAACTTACTCACCGGCCCATCTGAATTGTCCAAGTTATTTATATATATCATAGCAGAGGTCCCAGCACAGATCCCTGAATATCTTCCTTCTACCACAACCATCTACAAATAAGCCAGTTCCGAATCCATACGACCACGTCATTGTGAATCCCGTGAATCTTAATCTTCTGGATCAGCTTACCATGAGGGATCTAATCGAAAGCCTTACTGAAATCCACGTATACATCTACCGCCCTACCTTCACCAATCTCCTTCACAATAGACAATAGGTGCAGGAGGAGGCCATTCGGCCCTTCGAGCCAGCACCGCCATTCAATGTGATCATGGCTGATCATTCTCAATCAGTACTCCGTTCCTGCCTTCTCCCCATACCCCCTGACTCCGCTATCCTTAAGAGCTCTTTCATCACCTCCTCAAAAACCTCAAGTTAGTAATACACAACGCAGACTCTAGTCTTTTGAGATACAGAGCGGAAACATGCACTCCGAGTCCGCACTGACCAGCGATACACTAGCACTATCCAACACCACTAGGTACAATTTTAGTGAAGCCAATTAACCTACAAACCTGCACGTCTTTGGAGTGTGGGAGGAAACCGGAGCACCCGGAGAAAACCCACGTGATCACAGGGAGAATGTACAAACTCCGTACAGACAACACCCATAGTCAGGATCGAAACTGGGTCTCTGGCGCTGCAAGGCAGCAACTCTACCGCTGCACCACTGTGCCGCCCTAATGATTATGCCTACATATTATCAGCACTCCTGGGTGCACTACACAATTATAACGCAGTATAATTGGCCACTGTGTAGCAGCGTAGTCAGCCACTACCTTGGCAGTGCTGCAGCAGGACCTGCAGGTTCCGCTCATGCTCCTTCTGCTGCAAGGTGAGGCAACGATCCGTCTCCAGCCGCTGCCGCTCCAGTGCTGCCTCCAGCCAGTAAATGAGTTTCTGCTGCTCGTCTGCTTGCATCTCCAGCTCCATGAAGGCCAGCTGCACCTTGCGTTCCTCTTCTCGCAGTGTCACCACCTGCAGTCAACACAGTGACACTGCTTTAGAGCACTGCTCAATCCACCAGAGGGGGTTCGAACTGCAGTGCAGCTCGAGGGCAAACCAGAGCCCTGGTGCTGACCAAAGATAGACGCAAAAAGCTGGAGCAACTCAGCGGGTCAGGCAGCATCTCTGGAGAAAAGGAACTGGTGACGTTTCGGATCGAGACCCTTCTTTGGATTGAGAGTCAGGGGAAAGGGAAACGAGAGATATAGAGAGATATAGAACAAATGAATGAAAGATGTGCAAAACATTACAATGATCAAGGAAAGGTGGAGCCCACAATGGTCCATTGTTTGCTGTGGGTTAGGTTGTGTGAGAAAGTAACAGACAGTGAAACTAGTACAATGGCTAGGGTGGGGGAGGGACAGAGAGAGAGGGGATGCAAGGTTTACTGACATCAGATAGAAATTAAACGTGCAAACCCAAGAGCAACTGGGATTAGTGTAGATGGGCAAAAAGGTTAGCACGGAGGCGCTGGGCCAAAGGGCTCATTTTTGTGTAAAACATCAAGTGCTGGTGGAACTCACGAGGTCTGACAACATATGTGGAGGGAATTGACAGACGTTTCACATCAGGACACAGGTTTGTTAGACACAGGTGCGGAATTTGGCCATTCGGCCCATCAAGTTTGCTCTGCCATTCGATCACAGATGATCTATTTTTCCCTCTCAACCCCATTCTCCTGCCTTCTCCCCGCAAACATTGGCGCCCTTACAATCTCTGCTTTAATAATACCCATTGACTTGGCCTCCACAGGCACCTGTGGCAATGAATGCAACGTATTCACCACCCTCTGGCCATAGAAAATCCTCCTCATCTCCATTCTAAAAGTTCGTCCTTTTATTCTGAGGCTGTGCCCCCCCCCCCGAGACTGAGGGTCCTATACTCCCACCACGGGAAATGTTTTCACGTTTCATGACACTTCTTCAAACGTTGCCTGTCCATTCCCTCCACAGATGTTGCTTGATCGGCTGAGTTCCTCCTGCATTTTGTGTTTTGCTCACGATTCCAACATCTGCAGTTCCTTGTGTCTCCAAAGAGATTACAATCTCTATGTACTACTGTTACCCTCCGAAAAAATTGGATGCATTTACGTTAGACTTGAGACATACAGCGCAGAAACAGGTCCTTCAGCCCAGAGTCACCCCATACATTAGCACTATCAAACACATAGAAACATCGAAAATAGGTGCAGGACGAGGCCTTTCTGCCCTTCGAGCCAGCACTGCCATTCATTGTGATCATGGCTGATCATCCACAATCAATAACCCGTGCCTGCCTTCTCCCCATATCCCTTGATTTCACTAGCCCCTAGAGCTCTATCTAACTTTCTCTTAAATCCATCCAGTGATTTCGCTTCCACTGCCCTCTGTGGCAGCGAATTCCACAAATTCACAACTCTCTGGGTGAAAAAGTTCCTTCTCACCTCGGTTTGTCCACAATAGGGACAATTTACAATTTTTACCAAAGCCAAATTAACCTACACACCTGAACATCTTTGGAGCGTGGGAGGTACATGGAGCACCTGGAGAAAACCCACGCGGTCTCAGGAAGAACAAACTCCGTGTAGACAGCACCCGAAGTCAGGATCGAACCTGTGTCTCTGGCGCTGCGAGGCAGCAACTTTACCGCTGCGCCACCATGCCACCACACCCAGGATGGTGCAGTGAGAGAGTATTAAAAATGCAGCGTTACCTTATCAAAGTACTTGCACAGCAGTGCTCTGGTCTCGGATGCTGAGAGGTAGCTGAGCTTGGCCATCAGGTTCATTTCGCACTGGGACAGCATGCTGGCTGATGCACGCAACACACTCTGGCGCCGGGTGATGGTCTCGTTCTTGTACTCTATGGCAGCATCAAGAGCCTCAATAGCCTCATCCAGCTGGAAAAGGTTCCTTTCTTCCTGGAGAGCAACGGTAGAAAAATCACTGAAGCACACGCTCAACCCTGCAATAAAATGCAGCCTTCAGCAGGTCCGAGAGGAAGACAGAAGGAGACGGAGAGAGAGGGAGGGAGGGGGAAGAGACAAATAACAACAAAATAATGGCCGGTATCTCAAAATGCTGGAGTAACTCAGCAGGTCAGGCAGCATCTAGGAGAGAGGGAATGGGTGACATTTCGGGTCGAGAACCTGGTTCAGTCTGAAGAAGGGTCTAGACCCGAAACGTCACCCATTCCCTCTCTCCTAGATGCTGCCTGACTGGCTGAGTTACTCCAGCATTTTGTGATACATTCGATTTGTACCAGCATCTGCAGTTATTTTCCGACACAAAATAATGGCCTATCAACTTAACACTGAACCATGATTGATCCAAAATGTTCATTTTGTTTCTCCCATCACAAGTTCCAGCTTGCCTGGTGTTAAAGTGTCTTAATCTATTAGTTTAATTTAGCACAGCATGGAAACAAGCCCACTGAGTCCATGCTGACCACCAGTCAGTCACCCGTTTACACTGGATCTATGTTACTTTCTCACCTGCTCCCTGCAGACTAGGAGCAGCTTTTCAGAGGACAATTAATCTACGAACCTGCTTGATTTCGGGATGTGGGAGAAAACCGGAGCACCGGAAAATCCCACGGTCACTGGGAGAACATGCAAATTCCACACAGACAGCACCCAAGGTCAGGAGTGCACCCGGCTCTCTAACTTCAATTGAGCACTGAGACTGGAAAACTAGTTGCTTTGGCTAGAAAACATTTATCGGGAATTTGACAGTTGCAAGCCTCCGAGAATGTCGGATGGAGTTTTGGAAGGAAGATGTTTTTCTTTCTTTTTTTTCTTGAATTAAGTATTTTTTGATAAGAAAAGAAAAAAAAAGATGCCTTCTAGGTCACAACCAGTTTCACTAAAACAGGGAGAACTACTCTTTCTGGCACAGAAAACAAATTAAAGTGATTGACAGTAAACCAGAGATGAAACCAGGTCATTCTTTAACGCTCAGGGTGAAAGAATGGTGGAGGTAGACTTGAAGTAATTTAAAAAGAGAAAAGAACTTCACTGCTTACTCTTTTCAAAGTACTACATGTACAAATGTGCAAAGAAAGTTGCAGTTCCTGCACAGCTTTTCTTTTGCCCCGAGGGAAACTTCTGAACTTAACACATGATTATTCAATTCAAAACAGATTGAACATTTAAATACTTTTTCAGACACTTGAAAGTACGCAGAGGCTCCTCCATATGGCACAACTGGTAAGTAAAGCCAATTAACAGACTTGCTATCAGCAGTTCTACAAAGTCCAGGGTTGTTAATCTTGATTATAAAACTAAGTATAGGCACATGACTTTAAAAAAAAATTGTAATGTTTTTTAAATTTTATTTCTCACTTAAATGAGTTTTTAAAGTAATATTATTTACACATATTTCTAAAACTATAAATACATTTGACTGGTTTGTTCAATGTTCTGATCATCAAGAGATATTCATTGAACATTACAGCACAGGAAAAGGCCCTTCGGCCCACAATGTCTGTGCTGAACATGATGCCAAGACCCATCACATATCTGCACATAACCCATATCTGCGTGTCGGAAGGAATTGCAGATGTGGGTTTATACCAAAGATAAACGCAATGTGCTGGAGTAACTCAACAGGTCAGGTAGCTTCTCTGGAGAGAAAGGGTGGGCGACTTTAGAGTTTGAAGAAGGGTTCCAGCCTGAAACATCACATACCCTTTTATTACCCAGAGATGCTGCCTGACCCGCTGAGTTACTCTAGCACTTTGTGTCTATTTTCGCCATAACCCACATCCAGTTTATTTGAAAAGCAGTTTTAAAATTTTATTTGATACCATTTTTTCTAAGTCAACCCTGACTACGGGTGCTGTCTGTACGGAGTTTGTACGTTCTCCCTGTGACCGCATGGGTCTTCTCTGGGTGCTCCGGTTTCCTTCCAAACTTCAAAGATGTATGGGTGTACTCAAAATAAAGCATTTCACTGTCGGCACTGTAAACCTAGGAACATGTGACAATAAAGTATCACTGAATTGACTGAACCACATTGAATTGAGGTTTGTAGGTTAATTGGCTTCAGTTAATTGTAAATGTCCCTAGTGTGTAGGATGGTGTTAGTGTAAGGGGTTATTGGTGGTCAGCATGGACAGGTGGACCAAAGGGTCTCTTCCATGCTGTATCTCATAAGTCTAAAGAGGTACTTGAGGCAAGTACTGTAGCAGTATTTAAAGGATCATCATCATCTGATCCACTATGTGGGTAGGAATGGTTTAAAGGGATATGGGCCAAACACGGGCAAATGGGCCTAGTTTAGATGGGGCCTCATGTTTGGCATGGACGAGT